>NW_009615538.1:0-5001 GCF_000690535.1 Cariama cristata
TTCCTTCCTCGTCTGTCCCTTCTGAACAGCCTGTAGCCATCAACAGCTGCACTCCGGTCATGGGATTCATCCCACCACGTTTCAGTGATGGCCACCAGGTCACAGCCTTCTAGCACCATGGTGGCTTCCAGCTCCTCCTGTTTGTTGCCCGTGCTGCATGCATTGGTGTAAAGGCACTTCAGCTGGGCCATGAAGCAGATAGCCACAGGACAGACGGTGCATCTGCTTCACACAAAGCAATATTGGCTGTAGTGCTCCAGAAATGTATCCTGAGCCATAAGTTTTCCAGCTCCTTTCTGTAGCACTTATTTCATTTTCAGAAACCCAGGCCAGCTGTGAATACGGTGAGAGTGCTAGAGGGCAAATCACTCTGAAGACTTCAGTAAGCTTGTTCTGTAGATACGCCTTCTGGGGCCCAGAAGAGGCAGGCCCAGCGCTGTACCCACATTTAGCGCAGTCCTGTTCCTGGGGAGTCAGAGATATTGGACACCGGTTCATGGGTCTCAGTTCTCTCTCCCAAATTCCTCTTCCTCATGCTGTCCCCTGAGGCAGATGCCAGCATGCTGCACAATGAGATTTCTTGGTATCCTCTTGTGAAACAGCTCTTTGAGACATCCCAGCCTACACCCTGTGTATCGTAGAATCACAGAGTGTTTTGGTTAGAAGGGACCTTAAAGACCATCTCGTTCCAAGCCCCTTGCCATGGGCAGGGACACCTTCCACCAGACCAGGTTGCTCACAGCCCCATCCAACCTGGCCTTGAACGCTTCCAGGGATGGGGCATCCCAACTTCTTTGGGCAACCTGTGCCACTGCCTCACCACCCTCAGGGTGAAGAATTTCTTCCTAATATCTCATCTAAATCTTCCTTCTTCCAGTTTAAAGCCATTGCCCCTTGTCCTATCACTCCATGCCCTTGTAAAAGTCCCTCCCCAGCGTTCTTGTAGGCCCCTTTAGGTACTGGAAGGCTGCTCTAAGGTCTGCCCGGAGCCTTCTCTTCTCCAGGCTGAACAACCCCAACTCCATCAGCCTGTGTAGTCTCCTAGCATCAGCTGGCAGCTGCGGGCTGCAGCACACAGACCCTGAGCCAGCGCCAGGTCTGGAAGCTGTACATCTGCTTGAGCAGGACAGCATCAACATTGGCATCAGCATGCTCAGAGGCAGCTTTGGGCGGTGCAGTGCTAACCTGGTTTTACTGGTTTGGAGGGGTGATGCTTGCTCCCAGCACGGCCTTGTGCAGTCCAGGGGGAGAGCTCGCTCTGAGCTGGCTCTGTTCTGGCATTGCAAGCTGCAGAGATCCTCTTTGTTCTGCCAGCCCCGGCGTGCTGTGAGTTGTGCTGATTGCAGTGCAACACTGTGCTAAAGATGAACCAGGTGTGTTATTGCTTTCTACACAGAAAACGTTTTCCAGAAGTCAGACCCATGGTTTGCTCCTGTATTTTGTTTCAGGTGGCTATGATGGGCTGAACATACTGAATTCTGTAGAGAGGTACGATCCCCACACTGGACACTGGACAAATGTCACCCCAATGGCCACCAAGCGCTCAGGTAAGAGCCCGCAGTGCCTTGGGCTCAAAATGTTTTGTGCTGCACAGAGGAAGCAGTTGCTGTTGGCTTGTCCTGCTGCCCTGGAGGATGCTGACTGGCCCCAGTGGGTGGTTTGGCTTTGAGAAGTGATGATGTTAGGACATTCTGACTTAACTCCCCAGGAGAAAGATTAATTTTCACATGCCTGATGTCTCCATCCCATGCTAAGATGTGTAAGGAGGAATGAGGCGGGGAGGGGGGAGGTTATAGGTTACAGGGAGGGAAAGGAAGTCCTGTGTGACTTCCACAACTAGGAACAGTGCACAGCTTGGAGAAAAGCTAGCAAGGCACAAACTACAGACCGTAGCGCAAGATAATGGGACAGTTTGCTAAGTCGGTTCTCATCAGCTGCACAGGACGTGGCAAAGGCAGGAGTGCTCTGGCAGGCTGCTCCTTCACCTGCAGCCTGCGAAGGCCGCAGCTCCTGGGGCAGCAGTAACACAGAGAGCAGCGCTGCCAGAGCAGTGTCACGCTGCAACCGTCTTATGCTGAGGACTTGAAATATGGTGCAGTCACACATTAATTATTCCCTACCGACTCTTAGTTTGTCTTTCTGCTTGGCGATCTATCTGAGCTTTACGTTTAGCAGCTGTATCTAGGAGAAAAATATAGTTTAAATCCTACTTTTGGAATAACTTTCTGTCTCGGCTCTCCTTCATTTCTCAAAAGAGTTCCTGCGGGGCTCATGCAGCTCCTGTGTGCTCAAGTGTTGGCCCTCTGCTATTGCACTGCACCTCGGGCCGCCTGCCCCAGACCTTCTCGGCCGTGCTAGCGAGCAGCCGTGGCCTTGCTCTGCCACATGTGGATGGGCATGATGCTCAGTGCCTCCACAGCTTTGTGGTTCTCAATGGAGTAGTTCTGCTGTGCTTACAGGCTCGCTTTCAAAACCCTTTTGAAGTTACTTTTTCTTTAGTTCTTTGAATAAATGTCCTTTATAATTAGCCTAGGCAGCATTGTTTTTGTTTGTTCTCTGCTGTAGTGTTCTTGTTTAGGGACAAGTGGTGGTTACTCAATTAACTGGTCTCTGTTCTAAAAGCCTCTGTTCTTGTGCCTGCAGTGGCATTCACCAAAACCCCAAGCTTTAAGTATTTACTCCTGTGACAGGGTTATGCCTGTCAGTGTGGGCTGGAAAGTATTTCCCATATGCCAAGAATGGATTTGATTTAGAAGTTGATCGTTTTCCACAGCTGGGAAGACCCCACATTCAAACACGTGATAAAATCTGTGGGTTTTCCTACGTCAGAGGCAACGTGCGAGACCTATCCACAGTTTCTAGAAAGTTTAAGGATGAGATTGCTTTCCCCAGGGGGTCTGTTGTGTGCACCAGAGAAGATGGCTTTGGGCAAGACCAAAAGCAGAGTTCAAGGGAAAAGCCTTTTATAAGAAGCATTTCCTAGGTCCATGCTAGCTTCCCACAAGACTCGGAGGCTTTTGGAGCAGTGCTTCGGCCCGCAGAGCAGGCTCCTCAGTGCCACAAGGGACATTGTGAGGCTCTTGACCCCGGCACTGGCTCAGCCAGGTTCCTTCCTCAGTGCGGTGACCTGGAGCAGCGGGATCTGAAACGGGGTGGGTTTTGGCCCAGGTTTTTGTGCTGCCACTCTGTGGTACTAACACGCCTAACTACTGGTAGCTTAGATACCAGTTGCGCTTGCAACCTCCATCCTGGTATCAGTTCCAGTTTGTCCATCCTGGTGACCTTGGACCCTCTAGGACTTCTTTTGCCCCAAGGCTTTGACAGTCTTTCTTGCAGGTCTTTGAATTCCAAGAGCAGGACTAAAAGTAATCTTGCCTTTATTCACAGAGATTGTCTCCTCCTTGTTTCTCTTCATCTTTTAGGACAGACTGTGGAGGTAGGCCACCCCTCAGAAACCTTGGCTATATTGCATTGCTAGACTTGACTTCCCTGATTAGGCCTTGGTCTGGTGTCTCTTCTCAGCCAAAGTCTTCCTCACTGAAGCCATCAGAGAGCCCACTGGAGCAGCCTGGCCATTCCCAGCTGTTTTGATGCTCTCGGCAAGGACAGACAGTGGAAGTGAGGTTGCATTTACTGGAACAGAAAGTCTTTTACACCCTGTTTGTAGAAGAAACAGATCGGTGCCCAAGAGCTGCAGGGTAACTGGCTTGTTTCCCTTAGGATACTCATCAGTGCAGGAGTTACATGTTGATGGTAACAGCTTGATAGGGTTTGCTGTGCTCTCAAGATGTAGCTCAAAACAGCAGCAGCTGTTGGCAAGAGCACCTAAGGCCACTAAGTGCATTGTTATCTTACTGCGTTCTTTGGTGCTTTACCTGGTGGGGGTTGCAGATGAGGAACAGAGGCTGGCAGAGGTTTATTTTCTGCTGTTGTCATAAATTCCCAGTTGGGCTAATTGTATTACTGATTGCTTTTACTGTGAGAACAACTGTTCAGACAGATGCTTTGGCCACTTACACCTCTGTGACTGTGCAGTGGACACCAGTTTTAATTTCCCTGCCTTCCAGAGGAGCAGTGTCAAAGAAATCACTCCTCCAGCTTCACATGGAGCAGCATCATTCTCCTTGCTACAGCCAGGGGCTGAGTGACACCAGGAAGCCAGAAACACCAGAGAAACCTGTCTCTGTGGTGACAGAGTCCCAGCCGGCTACTCGCCAGCAGAGCGAGCCTTGTGCTGGTCTGTTCAGAGGGCTGAGTTCTCTTTCAGCCAAGGTGAACATCTCACGTTGCTAGTGCTGCCCCGCCTGCAGTGTTGCTCAGTCCCCCTTATGCCAGAGATGCAGCAGCATTTGGTAGGGTTTTCATGTATCGTATTGGAGACAGCGACAACAGAAGACAGTGGGTTATGGCAGCTCTTTTGTGGGAGATACAAGCATAAGAAAATGTCCTCTGAAGAAGGAGGAACTGACCTAGTTCAGGCTTGTAACAGCAAGCCCTGCGCACGGTGCTGACAGTGTTGCTCATGGGTGTAACTGTGCCACCTTCTCTCTCTGCAGGGGCCGGAGTGGCTCTGCTGAATGACCATATTTATGTAGTTGGTGGGTTCGATGGGACGGCACATCTCTCCTCTGTGGAAGCCTATAATATTCGCACCGATTCCTGGACAACTGTAACAAGCATGACAACCCCCCGCTGCTACGTGGGGGCCACCGTGCTGCGGGGAAGGCTGTATGCAATCGCTGGGTAAGAGGCTGCCCTGGGCTGGAGAGGGAGGTGCCCTGCGTGTCTGTTTGCTGGAACAAGTGAGTTGAGGTGACACAGCCTGCTGCCCTGTTTCAGGTGGCCTCCTCACATTTATATTTCAAGCTTTATGAGAGGAGACAGCCCACAGAGTCACTGTGCCCAACCTAAATAGGCAGTGTGATGGTCCAGGGCCAAGACAGGCAGGAGAGCGGCAGCAGACAAGAAAAGAGAGCCTAATGCAGTGGTTTCATTTCAGGC
>NW_009615538.1:5032-9393 GCF_000690535.1 Cariama cristata
TGTACGCAGCTGTCCAGCCTCCCAGGAAGGGCTCTGAACGCCTCAACCTCTCCCTTCAGCAGCATCCCTCACCTGTAACTTTCTGTCCTTGCAGATATGATGGCAACTCACTGCTGAGCAGCATTGAGTGCTATGATCCCATCATTGACAACTGGGAAGTGGTAACCTCCCTGGGGATGCAGCGCTGTGACGCTGGCGTCTGCGTCCTTCGGGAGAAGTGATCTGGAGAGAACTTGGAAAGAAGAACATGCTAAAAAGTCTTGGCTGGAGGAAAAGTCCCAAGTGATTTGCAGTGACTGGTCTTGAGAGTTGTGGATGCTGTGGAAATAGGCACCAGAACAGCAGCTTTCTGTGCTGTTTTTGACTAGAGCATGTGCATAAACATGTTATCTCAGCAGTCATTTGAAATCGGGGGCTCCATGTGAAGCTGGAGAAAGGTGGTGAAGTGGGTCAGGAGAAGCTGCATTCTCTGCTGTTCCTGTGGCTAAGTCTATCGGCAGAGCAGAGATGCCCTCAGCCTTGGCGTCAGCCAGCCTGGTGAATGCTTCCAAGGACATGTACATAACAACTGGATGGTCTCCTCAGCCACTGCAGGACCACACGGGTCCTCTGGTTGCTCTCAGCCACGTGGATGTGTGAGGGTGAATCCAGCTGCTCTTACGTTCCAGCTTCAAATCATCTTGTACATACTGAATGTTTAAACATGCTCCTCAAGCGCACATCAGCGCCGAGCCAAATTGAGCGAGCGTGTGTAAAGGGGTCCTGCACTGTAGCTGCGTCTGCAGGTTCCTCACAGGTCTGCACACAAAAGGAGTCGCAGATTAAAGCTGTCAACTACTGAGACCCAAAAGCCTGAGGCTGCAGGGGGCAGAGGGCAGGGGGAAAAGCTCATTGCCTGGTGTTGAAGCAGGTCTGCAGCATTTGTGCTCTGATCAGGGGGCTCAGAAAGGTTCATCACATCATATTTCCCTCAAAAAGTTTGACAGACCCAGCTGCAAAGCGCTGCATTTTCTGGCAGCAGGAGCCTTGCTGTGATGCAGCAGTGCCTTTGCTCCCACTGCTGTGGGGAGGTCACCTTGCAGAGGCTGAGGCCCTGAAAGTAGGGACACAATTGCTACTATCCACATAGATCTTGCTGGTGAGCGACGGGTTCGTCCCTGGACAGACCCCTGTCCAGCACACCCACGTCAGCCTTTCAGTCAAGTTCATTGTGTTGATTTTCCTTTTATCTAGGATTTTTCTGCTTCCAGGGCTCTTTTGCCCTTTGTTCTCAGCTGTTTATTCCCCTGCCTCGTAACTCCACATCCTCTTACACTAGCTATCCTTCGCCTGCCCCACAAACCCCAAGTGAGAGCTTCGTCACTGGCTCACTGGAGCACTCTCTCCTCAGCATGTCTCCTGCCTTGCTGTGTTTCTGGGAGCACGGGCTCTCCTCCGCCATCAGCTTGGCCCCCGCAGTGCCTGGGCTCTGTGTAGTGCTGCTCGTTGAGCTTACTGCTGACTCCTTGCTTGGGGGACAGGGTGGGATCAGGGACGTGGTAGCATGACTTAATTATGCACTTTCAGCCAACGCTCTGACCTTCTGCGTTTGTTTCTATCACACAAGTGTTCTGTGGTTTTGTTTCCTATGTTTTATTTTTTAATGAAAATATAAAGAATAAAATATTTCCTGAGCCAGTGGGAATTTAGCTTCTGTTCTCTACCTTCGAGACGTTTGTCTGACTACTGTGTGGAAGGTGCGTACAAAGCCCATGTTAGACCAGGCAGGCACCTTCAGCGGTGCCTCTGCCTTGCAGCTTCAGGGTGGTAGTAAAAAACAACTGCTCCATCTGTTGAGATCCATGGTGCAAAAACCTGTCAGGCTTGGAGGACTTGCTAACTGGGGGTGAATTTGTTGCAAGATCTGCTTGAGAAGAGTGTGGCAGCAGACATGAGGAAAAGACTGTGAGAATATTGTTATAATAGAGCCCGCAGTTGCAAAAAATAACAGCTGCTTTGTCCACCGTGGAAACATGGGATGGATAGAGCCCAGTATTAATTTGTCTGTCAATTGTGTAGCTACAAAATACGTCTTCTGTTGATTTCAAGGAAAACTGCAGCATCCTGCCCCAGCAACCTTCCATGAGCCTGAATGATCTCCGCATTGCCTGGTCCCCTAGCAAACACCTCACCCCTTATTCTAGATTTTACATAGCCTCTCCTGACACATCTTCCTCAGGATGAACTTCTCTGTCACTCTTTAGCCAGTGAGAAGTATGTGAGGAACCAAAAAGGTAAAAGGCCCTGTTTGGGAGAGTGTTGTATTCACAAGGAAGCACTCGCTGATTTTGTATGTGGATCTATCTTGCCCCCTGCACCTCTGACACCTGGAGGGAGATGGGCAGGTGCAGGGGGAGTTTCCAAGCTCCAGTACCAAACTTGGAGCTGTCAGTGGCTCCTCTCCCTTCCCTGACCAGCCCTGCTCTCCTGCAAAGGCCTCAGGGGAGATTCAGCTCCAAAAGTGCTGAAAAAAAACGTGTGCCTGGTGTGTGGTTCTATTGAAGCTCAGCAGACTGAAGCACTAGCATCAGAACTGGGTCACAGCAGGACATGAGCCCATGACAGTGGCCAGCAGATCCCACTGCTGCTTTTCCAGGACAAGGTACACTGAAGGTTTTGAAGAGGAACTGGCATTTCCAGCTAGATAGTGAACAATATAAACCTTCAAAATGGTCTGCCTCTGTGCATAGCTGGAAATGGGAAAACTTACAGGTTACGGTTGAAGGTAAAGCAAAGGGTCAAAATGTTCTGCTTGGGAAGAGACTGGTATTGATTCTCACAGACCAGTAAAAGTGAAGCTCTCTGCTTCATGAATAATCTAGGAGAAAATACTAAAATGCAGAATTAAGTATGAATTTTCAACACCAGACAGCTCCCACCCAAGAATGTTAAGAATTGGCCAAAGATCCCCTTGGTAGGTTTTTATTTCTTGAGAAGTTCCAGATGACTGTAACAAAGGCAGGCACCACACCAGCAACCAGCCCTGAACAACCAGCCTGGCTCAGTGCAGCCTTGCCTGGCAGCAGTCGTGGACCACGGGCTGGGAGAAGGGCAGTGTAGTGCTGTGGCACTCAACGGGGTTTTATGGGCAGTGGATCTTGCCAGGAAAGCTTCATCTCAAGTTAATTTGACAAGCAGTGGGTGAGTGTTGATGTGACACTGTTAGCTTTTGACTTGCAACCTGCAAGGATTTCACCTGGGCCAAGCAGAGGGCTTACTTCTCTCTCCCTCCCCATCTGACCAGGATCTTGCTCCTTACTGATCATGTTACCAACTAAATTACTATGTGCACACTTAATACAATCAAGCTGAAGCGAATGTGTTACTTCCTGTCATGCTACAATCAGCTCAGGGAGGAAAGGGCCATTGCTTCATGCCCATCCTCCTTCACTAGAACCTTCTGCACGCAGCAAATGTGTGGGCAGGAGCAGTGCTTCCCTCGGCTGTCACAGGAGGGAAGAGAAGTGACCCACTGGGGAGGCTCCGAAGTTCTGGAGGAGGATAAGTGAAACCGAACCAGACTCTCACTGCTTGGGTGCTTTTGAGACAGCACAGGCTGCCTGGCTGTCAGGACACCGTGCACTCCCTGAGCAGGGACAGAGGCAGGGCTCCTGTGCATGTCCTGTGCATGTTCACTCTGGGTCATTTTTTGTAAAAGTGGTGTTTGCACTTACACACTAAGAAAAGAAATCACAGAATCGAAGAATAATTGTGGTTGGGAGAGGCAATCTGGCAGTCTGTAATTCTGCTTGGATCAGGCTCTTCAGGGTCTGGCTGAACTCTGGCTTCCTCACCTGGAAAATATTTTGTTCTGGATGTGAGCACCTTTCCCCTTTCAGTTCACTCTTCCCCTCTCCTTCCCCATTTCTGAGGGGGTTCTCTCTGTACCGAGCAGCTAAGCGAGCTGCTGTGTGCAGCAGGGAGAGAGCATAGCCCAGGCCCTCAGAAATACCGACGCAACCGCTACATGCAAAATGTAGTGATTCGCAGGGAGATAATTTCCCTTGGTCCAGCATCAGCTGAGCTCTGCTTTCTCTGACCACTGTAACACAAGTCAAGCATCTCCAGACTCCCATGCCCGGGAAGTGCCTGTCCCTGATGGGCCCAGCTGGCAGGCAAACAGACAGACTTTTTGCTGCCAACTGTTCACTCCCAGCTTGGGAAACAGCCCGGTTTCACGCAGGAATCCCCCACACCGTACTGCTCCTCAGCTTCTGCTGCCCACCCATTGCAGACTTGGGACGGGACGCTTTCTCAGGCCCCCCTCACCTCAGCCATGCCTTAGCAGAGGGGCCGCCTCAGCGGCTCACGGACACCGAGCC
>NW_009615539.1:0-14065 GCF_000690535.1 Cariama cristata
TTTCCGCTTGACCACTTTCTAACCACTCTATGAAGGAAGTGGTGGTATCATAACTAGTGATTTTGGTCTCTGATGCTTCATGTGCAGAATCAAACCTCTGAGTGAAGGTAAAAAAGAGTATCTGGACCAAAACCTTTGCAACATTACACTGCAATGAGGTTACCATCTGCAAACTCTTGAAGAGTGAGTTGCATCTGACATCTTCTCAGCCTAAAAGCAGCATTTAAATATATTTTTTTGTAAGTTACAGCAAAAACTTCATTTTAACTTTGGCAAAGATGCAACGATTGCTGTACTTTGGATTCTGAAACCTCAGTGCTCAGTTAGCTGTGGAACAGCCCATCTTAGTCTGTCTTGAGGGCTGGTAAGTTGGCACTGGTTATTCTCCTTTTTCTCATTGTATAATCAGTTGGCAGCTTGAACTCTACTTTGAAATCTCCTTTAAGGATCATGTAGGCTACACACTACAATATGTTAACAAATAGTTTTAAATGCATACTTGAGACATGAAAATGAGATTAAAATGAAAAGGAATGTGACAAAACATGCTTGAGACATGACATCTGTCTGCCACCTGCTTAAATTATTACTGCCCAGTCAGGCCAGATGCATTGGTAGGTGCACTCAATTTTTACACCTCTGTTACATGAGGTTTCATTGTTTGCAAATTGGCTGTGATTGCAAGTCTCCGTATACTCCTCTCTTCCTTTCACATGTGATAATATCTTTTTTTCTCAAGTGGCACAAAAAAAGATGAGCCTTCTAAGAGCTTCAGATGCTGAAACATTAAAGAAACGGTACATCCAGCTTATATTGTGGGGCAGGTTTTTTGGATACAGCTTTTCAATACTTTGGATACAAGTTTTCACCATTTCACCTGGGCAAAGACATGATCTGTGAGGAAAAGTAAAATGGCAGTGATGATTTCATCATTGGTATCAAAAACTTGGAGGTAGGCTTTTCATTTGCAGCTTGCTAACAGCTTGTTAATTTTCATCAACATCCTTTTGCTTTCATATTTACTAAAGACAACAATTAATAGGATACTGTATAAGTATCAATATGTTAAAAAGCTACGAATTTCAGTTGTGTACCTTTTTGAGCTTTATTTTTGACACTGATGGTGAAAACACACGATGTAGCCCAATCTACCTTGTTATAATCTGTGGTCTCATGTCTTTATTAATAAAAAGAACAGCATGAACTTAGTATGGTTCTCAATTAATATAATGTTTTAAAAGAAAGAGATCGAGTTTAGTAATAATATTACTTGGAGGCATGGAGTTTCCACCTTTGTTGCTTGTTTATTACTTTCTCCTTCCATAACTGTTTAACTAGAAACAGGCTTCTGCAGAGGAGTTTAGGAGTAAAAAGAATGTTGTATCAGGGAAGTTATGTTAAAAAGGAAAAACTTGTTAAAAATGGAGGGAAACGTGGGGTTTCAGAAAATTGCAGGATGCAGTAAAATTTTTAGGACACTTTAAATGCAAAGACCTTTCAGCTTTTTTTTATTCTTACAGTTTTTAAAATATTTTTAGAAAAATGAGAATTTGTTTAGTTTGGGTGAAAAGACTTCTGATTTGAGATTTGCTTGTTTCAGGAAAAGATTCCTTTTCAACAGAACACTGATAATTTTCCCCGATACAGATAACCATAGCTGGAAATTGCCAAGGCATCCGGTAATTAATCCAAGGAGAAAGACTCTTGCTTCCCCTATCCCTGATGCAAAGCTTTTTTCCCATCATTTTAGGCCTTCAGGTTGCCAACACTCTTCCCATTTTCCTTGAAACAAGCTGACGGCTTACCGCTTTCAAGTGGGCTGGGTAACAAAGCCCTTTCGAGACCTACTCGATGTAAAATCAGGTTCTTCATGAGTTCATACATGGTGTCCGTTCTTGTGGCTTTTAGTTCTTTTCTAGTGGTCTCATCCCTCACTACGTTGCTATACTGCCTTTGATTTTATTTTCTAGTGTTCATCACACTGATATCTCTGTTACTCACGACCTGCTGCTACGTGGTGAAGAAGACAAAGTCAATCTGGCTCACATATGAGACAGAACAATCCAGCTGTGTACAGCATCAGGTCTGAGCTGAAAAAAAAGTTCAAGTGATCAGTAATATGGAAGAAGTGACTTCTTGATCACAGCCATAGCTGGGCCCTGACAGCAGGCAACGCACAACCAAACTAGGGAAGGATTTTGTGTCTGTAGTATTGTTTTCCTTCCTTCAGCAGCTCTACAGGATGAACTTGATTTCTTGAGGTACAGCTTTGCTTGTATAGGTAGGGACTGAAAGGATTTCCTGTGACAACTGACAGATCTTACCCCCTGGGGACCTGTCTTTCTATGTCAAATGAAGTTGCTCTGTCAGCAAAATGAAAAAGTTCATTAAAATAACTGAACAGAACTGAAAATGGAGATGAGGCAGTTTCTTGTTATAACCTGGTTTCCTAAAGTAAAGAGGCTTTTGCAACCACATTCTTTGTATGTGTCTGTCTAGCTGTTTGTCTTCTAATAATAACTTTTCAATTTGTTGGAAAATCTCAATCCAGTCTGACAGAGAGCTAGCAGCCTCAAAAATATCACACTCCTTCAAGTTTTATGAAAACAGACAGATGGGTTATGGAGAATGTGTGTAGATGCCCTTGGCTGATGAAAGGCTAAAGACAAATGTATCTTTCAGTAGACATCTGTGAATCTGTAGGACAGGGCTGTCCTGTACTGATGGTGGCAAGGTTGGAGGTGTGCGGATCTTCAGCACGGGCTAGCTGCCTTTTGGCCCTGGGGATGCTGATGGTGGGCACAGCTTGTTGTGTCCCCCTCTCCCCAGACTGGGGTTTTGGTAAGAGGGGCATGGCTAGTCTGTGTCAACCCTAAGCCATAGACCCTCAGCACTCCCAAGCCCAGAGATTGCATTTTTAAGCAGAAGCCAGAGCTTTTCCTCATAGGAGCTACACCAATCTCATCAGCAAACCTCCCCTTCCCTATCTGTTAATTCCCTTCACTTAAGCCACCCCATGATCTTCTCTTCAAGTTTCCCAACACAGAGCCTTCAAACCCTTTGCAGCTGCTTCACCAGTAAATTTCAGCCTGGTTTCAGGTGCTGCGTTGAGCGGGCTGTGCTCTCACCGGCTGTGCTCTCGCCGGCTGCCCGCGTTCACTGCCCTTGCCTCCATGGCCACTGAATCTTTTGAGGTTATCAGTGTGGGGAAAAAAAGTCCTCCCTTCCCCCACCCTCGGTTTCCAGGAGATGTAAAAAAGCTGGTTAGAAGCAGTGGCTGTGAAAAGTTAAGCCTATGAGCTATAAAACAGAGGGAATCTTTGGCAAGACACTGCAACTCACTTCAAGCCTGTAATTCTCTCTACTCACAACCTTGCTCTAAAACACCCTGGCTGACCTTCCCGGCTCATTGTGGGGAAAGTTCAAATATAGTCAAGTGACAAAAATCTTTCATTTATAACTCACTGTCATTAGCTTCTGGGGAAGGAATGGCAAAGCACATTTTCTGGGACTGTTTGATAGGTTACCAGGTTGATTATATCTTATGCTGGTTTTAGTGGTTCTTTTGATCCTACTTTTTTGGTAATTGTACTTTTAATTATGGCAGAGGTTCCCAGGATATTAATTTTCTATGTATCTAAATAGGCATTTCAGCAAAGGAATTAATGGAAATGTCTTTAGAGATGAGGGTTAGGAACAGCATGAGGAGTTCAGTAACTCTGATTAGTCTGGGGACATTTTCCTTTGGGTATAAAATGCCACGGAAGCACCCTGAAGTATCTATATGAAAAGACTGCATGTCCCTTGTGTATTTATAGATTGTAGAGTGGGAGATGCAGACAGCGCATACTTGGAATTAGACAGTTATTTTAGATGGTGGAAAGCAGGAGGGAAATTTTCAAATTAGAGTGTGAGAATGTAACCATGTGACTGTTATTAAAATTAATAGGAACTGCATAGTGTAGTCTCTGTGCACCACTTTGAAAATTTCCCTGGGTGTTTCTCTATGAATATTTATGCAATCAGAAATAATATGCAGACAATGAAGCAAAAGCCAGTGTAAATACAAAGTGATCACATAATTTACATGTTTTTAATTATTGCCATAAGCTCCATTTTTGTCCAGTAATAAAAAATGCATATGAATGAAGAAAGTAGTTAAGCACAAAAGAAAACAGCTTCAGCAATTATTTAAAAAGGAAATACTTTTCTGATTTAGTTTCTAAACAAGTCACTAAACCTGCTTGCACTTTTAACAAAGGTATTTAAAGTCTATAGTCCAGTGTATGTTTTTAAAAAAATAAGACAGATGATTGCATTTCTCAAGAGGAGAGGTTTATGTCAATTGGATCACCAGATACCAAACAACCTTCTGGTGGCGTACCAAGAGTCTTAATTTGATCTCAACATTGGGTTAAACTACTTATTTGTATTCTGAAAGCTGTACCTGCACTGAAGGATGATATGAGCAAGGTGCAGGACGTAAAAGGAAAGGGGTATGCATTTGCTTATGAACCCACCCATCTACAGTGTTTGCTGACCAGTTACTACTGGCTTACTAAAAGACACGGGGTACTTATCTTTAATTAAGTCATGAATGATGTTAATTTTATTACCCACTGATCTTTTATTCAACAGCATAAAGCCAAAGCAAGGTAAATAGCAAGGTTCATGGTTCCTGACTGTCCGTTTAGTTCAGAGAAAGAATGACAGATGAAGCAGTTATGTCTGAAAAAAATTATCATATGGTGTCTGCACTCCATCCAAAACTCAAGACCCCCAGAACTAATTTTAGCTGTCAGTATTACTGTATCACCTTTGCTTTCCCAAGATGGATGCAGCAGGTCAAAGAATGGCTGCAAAATAAGAATAATTCTGAACCGATATAATCTTTAAAAAATCTGTCAGGAAAAGTAGATATTCTACAGCTTTCTCTGTGCTTCCCTGTCTGCCAAGTGGTTCCTGTATTTTGAAGTCTTGTCAAACTGAGCAGCAATCTTCCGCCAAATAATTCCATCACCAATTAGTCTGTCATAGGCATTGTCAGTTTATCTTAACTTCTCTGCCCTAGGGACTGAATGCTGGGCACCAAACAAAGATCAAGAGAAAAGAAATGTTATGCCTTCTCTCTGTATAACACTACCTTAACCCAAATGTTCTCCTCCCCTGAAGTTGTGAAGCAGCAAAATGCCTCTCCAGGACCACAAACTGTAAAAGGCAAGAGTCACACCTCCAGTCGGATTGAGCTGCTTACACCCTTCCTAGCGAGACACAGCCTAAGAATTGTTAAAGGGCTGAGGAGAAATATATAACAAATCAATCAGCATCAGAGAGAGTGATCCCTTACATGTCAGAAGCAAAATATAAGCACCCTCCCTGTCCTGTGGAAAATCTAAAAGAATAGATTCCCCTGGGAAATATATGTGGTTCTTCCCCAAGAGAAGGAGAATTGATCCAGCTTGTGTAAAGAAAGACAAATTGTTTAAACTGGTTAACCAAAGGGTACATTGGGAGAGGGCTGGAAAATCGCTCGAAAATCGTGCTAGGTGAATGTGGGTATCCTCAGCTGTTGACGGCAGCTCATGAACAGCTGGATAGCAGAACCTGCTACAAAAAAAAATGCCAACCAGCTCGTATTGCCACAGGACTATCCACACTGCCAATATAATTCAGAATATCCGTGATTCCTACTTTAGTGGTTCAGATCAAGAGAGCTGATAGAGTGAGTACAAAAGAGATCTAATAAATACATCCACTTCCTTCTGTCATCTTCAAAGTCAAGAGAAGGAAAATAAGCTTCCGACACGCAATAAGGCAGTCACCCTGTGTGGGAGAGTGGACTCCTCGCGAAGTATTGGTAACATGGTTAGGGGCGAGACACTGCTGTGTTGGACAATGCGTTGACTTCTCTGATAAGCGTTTTCTGAAAAGTAATTTCCGGAGCTAACAAGGAATTATGTAAATGGAGAAATAATCAGATAAGGTGATCAAGACTGAAGAAATGAAACACTCAATGAAAAGATGATTGGGATGCATTTAGCAGATTTCAGCTAATGAAATCAGAGTTGTGATTGCAGACAGGTGAGGAAACCGAAAAACATTTGAAATGGTAAATCAGTATTTATGTTTTCTAGACTTGCAGGAAGTCAGAGTTTCATTTGTTTCAGCCCAAACGTTTGAAAAAAATTTTATGGGAAATTTTGAAAACACTCTGTTTAGGAATAGCTCTTTTGTGGGGGGAGAATGTTCCCTAAAAAAAAGTTTTATTTTCACTATCAAGCTGAGCGGCTCTCTGGTGCTGCAAGAGATGTGCTCTCTCTGGCCCTAACAAATTGCATTTGCGTGAGGATGTGAGTGTTGTGATGTTTTCTGAATCCTGGCAGGCCTTAGGCAGCAGAGCGCAGTGGTCAGCTCTGCAAGGGGAGAAATGGCACTCAGTATGTTCGGTAGCACAGCTTAAGCGCCAGTTCCTATCTGACATCATTGATTACTTCATTTTTCTTAGATGATCTCCAATACAGTTATTTGGGTTGCGTTGTAAGTTAGGTTGAAAGCTAAGGCCAATTCGTGGAGGTCAGAGCACTTTGGGGGTATTTAGTTTTTTTTCTGGTAAACAAGAAAAAATATTCCTTTCATTTTGTTGAACCAATTCATAATTATCCAATGTAATTACTCATAGTATTAATACCTTGTCATAAATTTTGTATTTCTTTGTAACTGTTAACCAACAGTCATTAATAAGATGCTAACCTTTGCTTGATATTCCATCTATGACTGGAATACCAGAGTTCAGTTATTATAAATGAGTTTTAAATGTTGAACATCAGTTTGAACGTTTCAAAGCATACTTGCGTCTGTCAAGCTTTCATAAAAGGACATTTCAAAATTCATCATTTTTTTAGTTTTATTTTGTGAATCCATTTGCACATTTCAGAAAGCAAGCAGAGTAAGGAGTAAATTCTTTGGGATTTTCAAATCATGGAGCTAATCCAAGATCCATTCAAGTGAACAAAATTTACTGGATTTACTTCTTCTTTCAGTAGAATCCACCCTACGGAGGTGTTAATTTGGACATCATTGCATTTGATGTTAGGCAGGGAAGGATGCTGTGGCTTATTTCTTCTAGGATGGGAGGAAGGAAACACATTTTCATATGCTAAAGGAGATAATTGAATGAATTAATCTTCCCTCAAGCAAATGACACCTATGTGCTTATGGCAAGTTGATATCTGGAAATCTTACAAAGTCTGGATATCACTATTTTTATTATTTGTTAGGTTATCACATTTCCACTGATGTCTGCCCATGTCCTTTCATGTTTGTTGACTGTTAAATGGCATCACTGCTTGCTGATTGCTAATAGTTCGCATTACTATTAGTTCTCAGCTATTTGACGGAAGATTTATTGGTATTATACATGGATCTTTCTAGCAAAAGAAAAGCCGTGTATGTGCTCAAACAGAGCTAAAGCTGGAAATTTAGCAAGTATCTTTAAGCTGTGCAGTGCAGTTTTATTAAAACAAAGAAACTTATGTCTTGCAAACTTACAAGCAAGCTTAGGTGAGTGTAAAGATTTAGCAAATCAGTGGATCAAACCAATCTCTTAAATCACTGTGATTTATTCTTTTTTTATTCATAGTCATGAATTTCTAAACCAAATGTAAACAGCAGTCTTCAAACCTCTTATTCAGGGTCTCTAAAGTCCACTTCTCTTACTAAATTAATAGGAAACGTTTTTACTGCATATTAACTTTCAGTTATTTTTTCATTGCTGTTCACTTCAAGTCGTTTTATGGTACCCATTCAAATTTTGAGAAACTGATGTCTTGGCGAACTTCAGTGCATCCGAACATGAAGAGAGAACTAGACCTGGATCCTGCGAGGGTAGACCTGGGCTGCGAGGGTAGACTCCAACAATGGTACACAGCCCTTTTGGGGTCAGAAGGACTATGAATGGGTACCACAGTCCACCTTTGGATCAAACTGCAGGACGGTGGCCTGGGCTGAGGCAGACAGGAACCTCGTAACGAAAAAGAACTGTATTTCATCTTGCACATTCATCAGATGGTAAAAACAATTTTAGGCAACTCCATATCAGATTGCCATAAAAAATAGTTGACCTACCAGTTGTAACTTCATGATGCACACTGTGTAACTATTTACTATTATTTACTTACTGACCAGAAAAACAAGAGCCAAATCCTGGAATTCATCAACTAATAGAGAAAGATTTGTATAAAGTTCCTGCCATGCTTGGTGTACCACATGTGTCTGAGGCCAGTTCCATAAAAAGAAACTTAACATGAAGTTGATCCTATTTTAATTCAAGCTTTAGAGATGCATACACAATATTTTATAGAATTTTGGAGGTGAAAATATTAATAGTGTTTTGTTATTTAAAAAAAAAAAAAGAACTAAAAATAATGAGGATTTTATGAGAGGGAAGACAGGAGGACAAAGAAATGCATTGTAGGGGTATCATTGCTGGTTTGTGGCAGCTTTTTCAGGTCTCATAGAGGAATGAGAGCCTTACGGTGCCTCAGCTGTACGCAGCTGGGGGACAGCCACTCTCCATCGCCTGGATTTTCCCTTGCCAACTGTAGGCACCACGCAGTTCCTGAGGCTGTCTTGGAATTCCAAACCCTTTCTAGATATGGATTAAGGTTCAGGAGAGGGAGCCTTCATTCTGGACGCTTGTTTTGCTTTGCAGTCAGGGGTGGGGAAGCAATTCATCAGTGGTTGTGGGGGCCAGGGATGCTGCCCTGTACAGCCACAGCCTGTTGAGGCTTGGTGGAGCAGGCAGCAGCACCGCTGGTGTCCTCAGCCAGGGCAATGGAGCCCTTGTTTGTGTCCCAGGCACAATAAGGCATCACTTGAAGCATTCAGTATCCAGCAATATAATTTTGACTTTATATTTCAATAAGTAGTCATCTGCAGTGGAGTACATTGGTGGAGTATGTTTCAAGCTAGTGCATTTTTAGGTTACAAAATCTACTAAATTTTCCTAGATGTCTCTAATTCAGGATTTGCTGCTTTCCAGAAGAGCTATTAAAATTCAGCCTAGATACACAAGGTACCCTGCTTATGAAGATAAGGAAAGTGGCACCAGATGCAGCAAAGATAAATAAGCATTTTTGAGTTGCAGTCAACACATTCCTTATGCTGATAGCAACCAAATTACAATTTTTTAAAAATCAAATTATGAGAGTTAAAAACCGTTTATCTCTGCTCGTCCACCTTTTTTTTTTTGAGTTCTTCGTACAGTTGTCTTCTGTCATGTGTATCTTGGTGTCCTCTTCTCCTTATGGGATTGCGTTCTTCTGGTATCACTGCGTGAAAAGCGTTCTGCCTCTGCTCAGTGTGTAGTACCCGTGCTGTGTCTTTCAGCACATAAATTGGCATCCAGTGCAAGGTATGCTTTCATTTGTGTCTAGTTTAGCAGCATTATTTAATGAAGGTTGTTGTGTATAGAGATCCCTGTATTATAAAAGGCGAGGTATCCTTAAAGACACGTTTTCAGAACTTCATCAGGTGGCTATGGATGCTTGAGTCTTTTGTGCATGCAGATGTGGTACAAGACAGAGGGGCAGGGCTATATGATTTGTTTTTTTAGATACTGGAATAAAACTTTTGTTTGTTCTTAATTCTTGTGAAACCCTCTTGAAATCCTTATTTTAACCTATTTGCTTCTAAATTAATGACAGGTTTGCAGGGACAAAAGTACTGACTGCCCTCTGTGATTTTTTTTTCCCCTTGAGCTTAGGTTTGAAAGAGATCTGTCATCTTATGTTCATGGGTTGAAAATATAGGTGTAATTATGAATAATTGGTTTAGGAATTAAATATTTCTTTGGAAAGGTAGATTGTCAAGCAGGAAATATATGTAGAAAATCTGTATAATGCACTTAATTAAAAAAAAAAAAAAAGTATTAGTAGCCTGGAAGTATCCAAGCAGTAAAGAGTTTAAGCTTTGTTTACATTTTGGCTGCAAGAGGTGCCTCTCTTTAAGTGTTTAGATAAACAAACCAAAGCTGCTGTTTTCATTAGCATGTAACACAGAACCCAGTTTCCTTACCTCAGAGAACATTAAGCTAAAATTCAGTGGCAGAAAGCAATTCGATCTCTTGCAAATATGAGTCTCGATAAACCTTACAGTATGGGGGGAAAAAAAAAAACCCACAACAACCTTCAAATTTCATACCTATTGATATTGCTTAATAAAAACATCTCGAGTGCTGGTGCTTCTGGGTGTGTTTCCAATAGCAATGTGATTGCAAGGCTCTGCGGATAAAGTTACCAATCCTTTGAATTCTGACCTTCAGTCTAAAACAGCTTTAGAGGTTACTCTTTTTCCGATTTGTGAGATTGCAGAGAAAAAGTTAATGCTCCTGGAAGGAAGCGGGGGAGGGAGCCAGACTTGGAGATGAGAACTGGGACTTTGAAGCCATCTGAGAAGTTTTCCTCTGGCCTTGATTTGTAACAACAAATATTGTCAGTCTGACTCTGAGTAATTAGGCGAAGTTTCAAAATAGAGCATGCGGCAATTGAAATTTCTGTGAATACAATTACTATTGAGACCTAATTGATTTTAAGGGAAATTATACTGTTGGGTTCAACAAAGTCTGGATTCTTGGGGGAGCCATAGCCATCAAAACCTAGGAGCTAGCTTAAGCCCATCATCTGTGTCTGTGGGAAGGGGAAACCTCAAAATTGAGTGCTCCCTAGACACATCGACTGCAAGTGTCTGTCTCTCTCCACTGAAGATGGGGGTTCGGATGAACACCTTAAACTAAATGCTTAATTTTAGATAGTTACAGTTAGGTGAGAATCTAACCCCTGATGAACAAATGAGGGTCATTGTATAATTACTGTCAGGTTCAAAAGAATTTATTGTGGTAAATTTCCTAAAAGAAGTTCACAGGAAAAACAATTGATGCGAGTGTAAAATAAATTGCCCTTGTAATGATCAATTTAACTTAGACTTCCACTTTTTCCTTTTCATTACAAGGCCGAAAATGTGGAATATTTATGAACTTCACTTTTAGAAGAGACTTCACCCTTCCTGATCACCGTAAGAAAGATATGGGTGACTGAACGTTTCAAGGTTAAGGCTGTACATATTTACTGTATTCAACTAACGCAAGATTTGTGATTTGAATGTGTGTTTATGAATCAGTCATAAATGCAGGCTCGTCTTAATTTGTCAAAGTGAGCTTGGATAGCTGTTCTTTCAATTTTCTTCATAATTCTAAATGCTTTAATTAACAATTAATTTCTCTATTTTATTTATTTGCTTGTGCAGTCATATGTCAGCAGCTGAAAAATTATGCAATAATTGACACAAATAACTAAAATACAGTAATGATCCACTGCTCCATCTACTGTTGAACAGTGACATGGATAATGCTTCAGGAAGAAAATGCGGAATGCATTTAGGAAATAATAACAAAATGGAATTTGCAACAAATAAACCAATTGTTTCTGTGGTTAGCTAACAAACATATTTTTCTTCCAGAATTAAGAATTCTGAGTACGACTTTGATTCAAAGTTGAAAAACAAAGAGGTACTTTCCATCTCCCTTTTCACCTTATAGGAGGTGCTGACAAAACTGGTTTTGTTCATGTTAATGGAAAATAGTTGGAGAAAAGACAGCCTAGCATGACTGAGCTGATTTACTTTATACAGTGTGCTGTATTGATATCACTGGCAAAAATGCAAGTTATTGCTGTGAAAAAAGTTTGCAATGCTTTTGTAAATTCTAACTTCTTTCTAGTAGCACTAAATGAAAGATGAGGAAGGCTTGAATAGTTGTGAGAGGATGAACTACAGAAAAATGGCATGTGTGTGAAATGGTGTGTTTTATAGTCTTTATAGAACAATGGGACTTGATTATTTTGTCAGCTCACTGGTAATCTCTCATTTGTGCTGTGTTTTTTGTGCAATTTAGTCTTCTGAGGAGCTGCTAAGTATTGCTTTTATCGCCCGTTAGAGTGCTAGCAAGCTGCTCCTCATCATCACTGGTACATTTGATTTGACTTGTTCATTTTTGTAAGCAAACTGTTATTCACACATCACAGTGAAGGATCATTATTTTCAATTTTTAAGCAGTTATGTTTCCCTGTTGAGCTGGAGTAAAAGCTTGAATGTAAATTAGAAAAATTAGCTCAAGGTTGCTCACAGGTTGCAATTTACTCCTTTCATTTCACCCCCTATCTTGCAAACAGCTAATTCTCCAAATAACTTTGTTCAAAGACAGTTATGTTGCCTTGAGTGGGACTACTTCTATAAATGGTTACTAACATGTTTATGTATCTTTCAAGCAGAGGTTTTTGTGAAAAAAAAAAAGAGAAATTCTCACTGATTCTTAGATACCATAGACAGTATGAAAAATCCCCCTGTAAAACTACTGAACTTCATTGGAAAATGGAAAGTAATTTTCAGTAGTTCAATTTAATAGCTAAGGCATTGCTTAAACAAAAGTGTTGTAGTTAAAAAAGCTACAATATTACTCTTAAACCAGGAGCAGATCTCATCGTTCTGCCCTCAGAGTGTCACTGACCTGGTGTCTCAGTCCTTAGGGAAAAGCAATGCCATCGCTTTTGGGTAAAGCATCTACTTCAGATGATCTGGAGACCAAAACTGATCAGTGTTTTTGTGTGGCGATCATAATTACCTTCATGAGATTTCTAGAAGAGAAAAGGGACGTAGGAAGTTTTCAGCTGGGTGTTACAAAGTACCAAAAGAGAGATGACAGTATTAGATGTATTTAAAACTCACCTTCCCGTAGGAAACTTTCCCTTCACCCTGCCAAACTACTTATTTATTTTGCAGTTTGAGTACTGAGCATATTTATAGTTTACACTGTTTGTGTCTCTAAATGTATTTGTATGCCATGTATTTTTTCCCCTATTACATAATGCTTTTAAGACACAATGAATCTATTCAGAAAACATGCATACCTTGAGTTTAGAAAGTGAAAAATTGAGAAACACTAAGGTATTTGCTATCAAACTAGAGTTTTACAGCTGCTTCTGTGGAAAATCTCTGCATTTGTTTAAATCATAGTTGTCAAGAACTATTTCAGAATCATATAAAGTCATGCATTGTTTCAAAAAGCTAAAGCAATATCTACTTAAGATTAGTAAAGACTAATATTTCATATTTCAAATTATACAAAAGAATCCTGCACTTCATACTGAAGTTGCTGATTAAGAACAAGTACAATTGTATGCAAACTAGCAAAGATGTCATTGGGGCCAGCAGTTCATACACGTTTTGACTAAGGACGATGGTTAGCAGACTACACCTTTTCTAACAACACGTTACACATAGACATTAATTCATTATTAATTTTATCCAGTGTATCTTGAAAGAATATAATGAAATTGTCCTTTCCAATCACACTGATAGTTTTTGGACAGAACAGTGAAAACGGGTGATTTCTGTCACTTTTTTTTGGTCTATATTTACCAAGGTCTTTCTACTTTTGCTCCCGTGAGTAGCAGGAGACAATAAGGGCTCCTGTCAAATGCTGCAAGCTTCTGCTCCAGCCAGGGACGTCTCTAGGCAACAGCTGCTATGTGTAAGATAAAACTTGTATGGAGACATAGGAGGAATATTGCCTCCTTCAGAGGGTTCTGACGTTGCATTGCAGTTGTTACGGGAAGAGCCAGACGGTGGCTTTCGGGAGTGATAGGATGCATCTTTTGCTTTAGCAAAGGGTGGTCTTTCTAGACCTATTTCTAATGTTAAATATTTCAGTAGCATTTCTTACTTAGAGACAAACAAGCAAACATCCCACTGTTCCATATCTGTCTTCTATCTGATTTTCCTTAATTATCAGTGCATCTGTAATTGTGGCACGTAAGCACCCTGTAAATACCATGTTCAGAATGGACTCGCTTTACGTGTGCTACAAGTGTGTGACGCTGCATATGGAGTTAAAACCATATTGCGTGAGCAGTAGTTGTAAAAATATACCAAATAACTTGTTGTGCATTTGATATTATGTAGTAGGCCTGGTTCTTTACTTCTTATGACTCTGGAGATGCCAGGTGCATCAGCA
>NW_009615539.1:14096-16850 GCF_000690535.1 Cariama cristata
ATTAGGGAAAATTTAGGCATGATGTAAACGTATACAAATCCCACTGAAACCTCTGTTCCAAATCCAGTGTTAGTGCAATTGTGGTTTAGAAATTGATGTTGGGTGCCAGTGATCAACAACCCAGCCTGCACTGATTTGGTATGCAGTTAGTTGGAAGGACAAACCCAAAAAGCCCAGCAAACAAACCTCTTTCAAATAGGTTTCAAATAAGTGCAGTGCTGAGCTGGCATAATTAGATTAACTATTGAAGTAGAAAAACTGCACTCACTTAAACCAAATGAGGATCTGGTCCATGGTATTAGCTGTAGGATAAGTTCATAGGTTAGACCATACCATGGGGTAATGATATACACTAATCTGAAGTCCAATCTTCAGACATCAGATAAAGAACTTTAAGGCACTGTTTAATAGCTGTATAAACACAGAGGACCCTACTTTATCTTATATCCCCCATCTAGATCATTTATGTGGCTTCAGTTCCCATACTGCCTACATGCCATACTACACAAGAGATTAAAAATTCAAAGCTGAATCTTTCCTTGCAATGCATCGCCGACACCCTTTTTCTGATCATCTTCACCTCTCTGTAATTTATCCCATGTTTATCATCACATTGTCAAGCTCTGTATGTGTGTGTGTGGATCTGTCTTAGTTTAATTAAATACAGAGACAGAGCACACTCCTAAAGTTATTACTTCGACAAAACTCCCATAGAGACTGCAAACTCTCACCAACAGCAAACCTATTTCAGTAAGATTTACATTTAAAACAGTAACATTTATTCATATATTTGTGCTATTTTTTTTTTTTCAAATATGATATGAAATAGGTTTATGCAAGAATTCACATGCATCACTGGGAGTTGCAGTCATACTTTTTTCAAACTGTTTTTTTATTTCCATAGCATCATTTAAGTATCACTGTTTTTGAGAAAGTGTTTTCAGCTACTTTTTCCAGTGTCAGGTGGTACCTCACAACAACAATGTGCTATTTTTTGAGGTTACTTTTCAGAAAAAAATGAGTTTCTGCTTCCTGAAAGTATGTGCCGGATCTTTTTCATGTGACAGGTAGAGCTCCTAGAGGCAGTGAAGCAAGACATGTGTCTTCAACTCTACATAGGATTGGGCAGCATTTTTTAAAGATGATCTTATTAACACTGGTAAAGACTTCTGTGGTAAGCGTTTTCCAGAGGATCATGACTGTTCCAAAAAGTGCATAGTTCAGAATGATTGCATAGTCTTATATTTCAGGATTTCAGTGAATTTTTACCTGACAAAACTACATGACTCTGTAATAAGTAATCTGTATTTCTTTCACAGTTTAATATAGAACATCATAAATAGTTTTCTTGGCACGAGATCTGGTTTGTGACTATAAAGAAGGAAAGGGATGGTGTTTGTGCTGGCTATGCAGACAGGCCCAATGGGAAGCTGCTTATTTTGACCTGGGTTCCCATATATGGTGAGTGACTGTCCCGAGATCCCTTTTCTCCGCTAAACAAAATGAAATCCTAGGTGCCTTTTCAGCTCGAGGTTGACTCGTAGCGTTGCAAACTGATCCGCTTTCCCGAAGTATTCCCAATGTACTTGCTACAAAATAATGTCTCACTTACTGGGATGTAGTAGCCAGAAGACATTTCTCCTCTAGAAGTATTGCTTTCATTCACAGATTAGTTAATTGAAGGTAAGGATATATTAGCAGTGAATAACCGCAGGGAAAAAAAAGTTCTGTTTCAATCTATTTATACAGTATAAAGTTTTTTTTCTTTTATTTAGTACTGTAGACCTGGCATAGTATTAAGACTTCTTTTTTTGGTACTGCAAATCATTACGCTGTTTTCCTCATCATATTTGGATTATGTATACTGAAAAAGTGTAGAAAAATAAGTGTTACATGAATTGAAAGATACTGTGTACGAAGTGGAAATGCTCCAGAGAACCCTGGTCAAATTTAGTTATTGTGTGCATTGCAATGTTTTCTAACATAACGTATGTATTTTTAAAAGAGTTTTTTTGAATTAGGAGCAACTAAGAGTGCTGTAATAGAAATGTATCATAAACCCATTTCAGTTTAATGGCTAACTAATGAAATTACTTAATTACTTATTGATTGGTAAAAGCTAAGCTTTAAAGAGTTACTGTTACTTAATGCACAAATTTAACTCTATGCAACCGTCTCTGTCTTCTTTGCCAATATTTGTAAGGTCTATGGAAAGCGCCTCTACACAGTTTTAAAACTTTAGTAGGTGAGTAATAATAATTTAAAATAGAAATTTGACTACGTTTACAATTGTATTGAGGGGTGCAGATATTTTACATATCATCTGCATAGTTTAAACCATTAAAAAAGTTCCAGATACTTTATTTAATAAATACCTTTAAATTGAAGAAGGCCGGCTGAAATAGTTTTAGCAGACCCTTTCTTTACAAGGTCACAAGAATCTCAGATATTTGAGAACAAATCTGTTACATATCCAATCAAAACGGCATGTCCGGACGTGCATGCTGGTTGTATGCTTAAGAGCCTCTGTGAGTATCCTTATTTAGCTTCTCTTATTGATATAATGTCGGTTTAATTCCAGTTACTCTATTAGTACAGCTTTTGTTTAAGCCCAGCTTACTGGAGGGGACGCATCTACACACAAGTGAACTTTTTCAAGGACCCGAGAGATTCATTAGTTGGTCTGGGGTGAGGCTGAAGAAGGTGCAAAAAAAGGGGCTCTGGCGTGCGGGGCTGGGCGCGGAGGGGGCGGCC
>NW_009615540.1:0-30194 GCF_000690535.1 Cariama cristata
TAATATTAAAATATAATTGTATTAATAAGTATGATGATATATTAAGTTTAAAATAATGAATTTATAAATTAAAATTTTTTAAAGTATTTTTACATGCAAATTTTGTGAAAATATCAGACTATGTCTCTGATATTTATTCTTTTTACTGATTAGGCACCTTATTCCACTTATTCATCAGATGCTACTGAATCATTGTAAAATACATCATTTTTTTCTTACTTCTAAGAAGTAACTTCCTTAAAAGTTATGTGAAGAAAAGTAGATTTCTCTCATTTATTATTTTAAAGACTAAAATAAAGGAAATATAATGCATATTTATAAACTCTTATTGTTAAAGCTATTTTGAATGTGAATTCACAACCCTTTTTTATAACGTAGGCTGCATTTAAATACAGAATATTGGTAGTCAGTCCTGGTCAGTACATCTCATGATGTAGTTAACAAAACTTGAAATGATACAGAGACATCAAGATAAAGAATGACTTAAATATGAGAAAAAAAACTAAACAGACTTGAACTCTGCAGCATAGAAAAGAGACATTTAATAGAGATCTATCTGATTTATGATAGAGATCTATAAAGTCATGAATTGCACAGAGAACATGACTCATTTTCTTATCTGCTAGGAGGCATCAAATGAAACTGGTAGATTGTAGGTCCAAAATAAAGGGATTTTTTTTTCCTACAGCACAACTGAAATATGGTATTTAATAGTTGCCAATGGATATTGTTGATGGCAAAAGTTTTCATGAGTTCAAAGAACAAAAAGACAAATTTGTGGAAGAAAGGGTTATTAAATACAAAGATAACATTTCTGGCTGAGGAAGTTCCTGAAGCACAGGTTTATTACAGAGGAACACCATTACATACTCTCCTTGTTCTGATTCTCTTCCATAAGAATCTGGTACTAGTCATACTTAAATATAAGTATTTAGGGCTAGATGGACATTTGCAGGTGCAACTGTTCTTACGTGTTATATTTCAGTTCCCTATTCCTATCGCAGCTACGTACATGCATAGATATCCTGCTGTCCTGTAACACAGTTCAGCAAGTGAAAAATGAGAAACTGCAAGTGCTATGCCAAGTTTGTACAAAGCACTCAGAAGTGCTCCATGGAGCACCAATACCCCATACACTGTTACTAGGAATTTCAAGGCAACATGAAAGAAATCATAAGAATAATGAAAGAAGTTAGCACATATGTTATCTAATGGCATGGTTGAACTTCTACCAAAGACTTGTAGTCCAGTAGAATGGGAATTAAAGTCATGCTACCTTTCTGTTTCTGTTTCCTCTTCTAAGAAACAGGAACACACAAGTCTATGCCATCTGTAGTTGAAGAACATCACATATGAAGCAGGTCAGGCTGCATGTCCCATTCTGATCACAAAAGCTGAAACTTTAGTGAGGCTTCCTGTTTTATTTGAGAGAAAAACAGAAACATCCTTTGTTTTCAGTCTTATTTATTCCCTCAGGTCTTGATTGCCATTTCTGCCTTTGAAGTTGTGAAAGAAATTTGTGTTCACTCGTGCCAAACCACTGTCATCAGCCTTTAGAAATGCTAAATGTTTACAGGGCTATTATGGCTATCTTTAAAATGCACTTGAGATGTTATATCTAGGATGACCCATCTGTTCTGCTCTCAGGGACACCGAATCCCAGCTTGCTGGTTGTCTAGTCCTTTAATTGTAATGCTTTGGTGCTGCATGGTTATTAGATCCAGTGCTCCACTAAGCAGTTCACTTCTTATCACTTCAGTCAAAACAGCCAATATGACTTCAACAGAAATTCTTTTTTCTCTGTAGCAGTAAACTACAATCCAGGTTTTTGTTTCTAGATTCCAAGCTACTTTAGGCATTTATTTTCCTATGAAGGAAATATGAAATAAGATGGCAATGCTGAAAAGGCAAAATCCTATTTTGCCTTCTATACCTCTTCGTTCCACAACTGAACTGAAAAAAGAGTTTTCTTACAAAAGTTCGTCGGAAATGAAATAGTGTCTTTGGAGACAGGAATGTTACTCAGACAAGCAACTAGCAACTAAGAAAGGCAGAGGTCCTAGACATAATGTACTTCCTTTTAAACATTGATAAAGTGTTTAACAATTTGCCAATATGTCATACAAACCTTCTGACACCATTCTCATAAAAAAATTGTACTTCTATGGCCTTTGATGCCTGAATTTCTTCCTTCTTTTCATTAGTGACTGAGTCATGAAATACTAGTGAAAGAAGACAGCTGCATTTCCATTACTCGCTTTTACTGGTTGTTCATCAGGGAAAGATAGTTGCTTGTTACTGGCCTGAGTTGCTACCTCAAGGCTTTTCATGTTTGTTTTATTAGAAGAAGAACTTGATGGGATAAGCAAAGTCAAAGTAATGACCAGTGTTGTACAAAAGGAGCAGCTCTACAGAGACACTCAAAAGGAGTGTCAACTATTCTGAAACCTCAAAACCGAGCATGAAGCATAGATGAACCTGGCAGACTAGTCTGGATTGTGGGAGTATGGGAGTGGGATGAGGAGTGCAGTTGGGACAACAGGGGATACCACACCTACACAATGGCCAGGGTGGTCTGCATCTGGTTCTCCTCAGCAGAGCAGAGCTTTGTGTATTGGGCTTTGCTTCTGGGGCAGAAGACAACACTGAGCATTGGAGAGCACTACCCCACCCATGCACATGTTCACTTAGATGTGGGGTTGTGGCAACAGGGGAAGATGAAAGAACCAGAGATTTCACCCTTGATACCAACAGCCTTCATTCTGCTTTGAGAAAAGTATTTCTTTGATGCAGCTTTGTATATAATGTTCTATTCCCTGAAAACAGAAGGACAAAGACCAAATAGCAGTTTCCTTCTGCACAGTTTTCAAGCCACTTTTTCAGCAAATCTAAGGTCCTAGAAATCCTTTTTCTGTGGTCACTTAGGCTCCCATTTGCACTTCCATCTTCTCATGGCTGACAGCTTTCTGCCTTTTATCTGCATTTTACCAATCTAGTTGCTTAAGTTCTTGATTTTGAAAAAAGATGAGGACTTACATATTTTTCAGCAAAAATTAATTTAAGCAGAATTAGTACCTTTAAAAGCAGGCTACTTTTACCCAACCCCTTGCTAATGAATTGAAGTGTCTAAATTCAGGCAGTCTTATCTTAAGGGGTAGGCAATTACAAACACCAGAAGACAGTACACCAGCAAAAAACACCAGTTTGAGACAAACTTTCAGGCTTCCTGAAACAACAATAGCTTTAAGCTTTAAGCTACATAGGAACTGAATAGTTTGGCTTCCTAAGGACATCCCTTCTCCCATGCTTTGGACTTTCATCAATATTGCTCTTAATTTCTCTCTGTACATTGTTTACTCTTTTTCAGTTGCTCTGAGTGGCACTCAGCTTCCCATCTGACAGAAATGTAGCGAAAATTTTATGCCAACCACTGAGAAAATTCGAGGGAGCTCTCAATTTTTTCCCCTACTCTTGTTCTCCTTTGAAGAAAGGAGACTAAGAGATGACCTTTTATTCTGACCCACTATGGCCTTTCCTACGTTCTTGTAATTGGATTGTGACACGAAAGTAGTCCATTAAAATCTCTGCTACAGCAGTAAGGGGAAAAAGTAGTACAAAAGCTGCATGGAACAGAAAATGGGAAGTCAGAAATAAAATTACCTAGAAAACACAGGTTTAGAGGAAGGCTTGGAGGAAAACACAATAGAAAACCTATCCATTTTCTCCACAATATGTAGGTTAAAGACATCAAATCTGATTCTTGAAAGATTTTGATATTGTTTATTCATTTCTACCCATATAAAGTAAATTAAAATTCTAAGCCTCCAAGCAGCCAAATAAAAATCTATATTCATCAGGCTTTTTATTTTTTTTTTTCCATTTGAAGTTACTTTGAGATTTTTTTAACTAAACTTAGCTTTGGCATCTGATTTAACTTAGTTGCATTAGAAATCAGTGCTTTTGAAACTTCTTTTACATGGACTGATTTCCTGGCCTGGCCTTGTACCCTGGGAACACCCAGACCTCGCTGCACCCTAATTTGTAAATACATAGACAGAAAAGGACTGTCCATAGATCCACATTCTCCGTACAGTATAAAGAGCTATATTATTTGAATGAATCAGTGTCGAAGGGAAATAACATATATTCTGTTTTATTCTGTATCGGCTAATGAAAATCAGCGTTGTCAATGGCAATTCCAACTTTGGGCACAAGAGGTAGATGTTTTCACACGAAACTTCCAGCAAACACTCAACGTTACCGACCAGCTCCCTGTTAACACCCCAAGGTAAGCGACGATCAGGAATTGTTTCCTCTTCTATGTCTTATGCAGGAATACATTTACAAAAAGTGAGATTAATTGTAAAGATGTAATGTGGAGAAAGGGGGTTGCCATGAATTGACTTATAATGGACAACAGTGGGTTATTTATATTTGCCCAGTAGATCTTAGGACTTCAGAAGGGATGCAGTGTCCTGTTAGTATTTTGTTCTCCGGACAAAATATTATTATATGCACTTATGAGACCAGAATACATCCAGTGAAGCTGACTTTGTGGGAGCTGGAAAGTACATGTCACTGGCATCCACCTGCCCTCCAGTGGATCTAATGATTTTCTACATGGGTTGGGATTGCTTTGTGTTTTCTTGCTCTCTGCAAGCTAAACAATTAATGTTTAAAAGCCAAAAGTAGCTGTACCCTTAGACACTATTAAGTTTCAAACAGTGTTATGTTTACATTATATGGTTGGGTTTGGGGTTTTTTTTAGTAAGAAGTCATAGGGAAGAAACACTTGAGTCTATTAAAATATTTGAATTTTTAACATTATGAGAATTTTTCCATTCCTAAATATCAAGGAGAAAAAGTGACACAATACCTGTATTTATTTTCCACAGGAACCCCCACACACATTCCCTGCTTAACTACTACCTAGCAGAAGGGTTATCAATGACAATATTTTTAAAGGGGACTATGAAAGATTTTAATATTAATACAAACATCAGCATGACTTTACATATGGACCTAAGTCAGATGACTATGTTCAAAATACTATCTGTATTTTAATCTTCTAATAGTTACCAAAACATGATTTTTGATTTTTTAAAAGGCAGCAGTGTACGCTTTAAACATACTTTTTCACAGATCTCTGTGTTATACAGACTCACAGTATCCAATGTAGAAACTAATCTTTTTCATTCTACACCTCTTTTTATCATCTGAGATGATCAATATAGTGAGGTCTACGTTTGTGTGTATATTCATTAGTAGACTCATTAACTTTAATGTAGTTATTTATGTGAGTGATGATTACTTGCATGAATACAAGTTTCAGAAGCGGAACGTACTTTATGCTATGTTGTGGCCTGGAAAGATTTTGCAGGAACTGCAGTCAGTGACATACTTTTTTTCAAAACATCATTTCTATATGTTATCTGAAAGTTATACTCATGTCAGTAAGAAAATTATTGTATGGAGAATAATATTGACTTCAAAGGAGTCTGGAATTTTAAGTAATTACTTGCCATTAATTTTCTGAAATTCTATGGATAAGTTCCTTTGTTCTGTTTCATTTATGTGATGAACCTAACTTTTCTGTGATGGAGCCTTCCAATATTTAGATCCTCAGCTTATGCAGTTATTTTGTGATAATCTGTGTTCACTGTGAAAATTGACCAATACAGATTCCTATATGCACTATACTCGCTTTCTTCAAGTGTCTTCGTACTGAATTGTATCAGTTTAATTTTGCTCACAGGTCTGATGCTGTAAGTATGTAATCCCTGCCAAAGCAGATGATCTATAATTGCAGTCTCACACACTGCAAAATACCATACAAAATGAAATTAGCCTTTTGTTGGTCCTTGTACCTTTCATTGACTTGTCAGCCATTCACTATATTCCAACAGGTGTTCAGGTTGTTATAGTTGAAAGTGAAGAAGAACTGATTTGAAGTAGTGTATTTGACAATAGTCCCAGAAATCTCTGAGATTTTATCCTACTCTTTCATATCTGTATGAACATGAAGACAGTATGTAACAGGACTGCAAATTCTGCATGAGGAAGATGGCATTAGTTCAGGTGGTTTTACTCAAAAATTTTCACTATATATATTTTAAAACTAGCTATTTAGGTTATGTTAATCTAATAACTTTCTTCATACACATATAGCATTTTCCATGTAAAAGAATCACATTTTCTCATAAATATTAAATCAGTTGTGGAACATTAACTGAAGAAAACCCCAGCTAATGCAGTTTTGTACTTCCAAATGCATTTCTTTGTTAAGAAATGCTTAAGATGAAAAATCCAAATAGATTGTATTAATGCAATGTTAATAATTCAGGAATTTAGGCAGAAAGAACAGAATCACATAGGCTTTTGCCGTAAAGCACTATCACTGATTGCCTTGGGGTGTTTCTAGAAACTTCTGTCAGCACTGGCTGATTATAGACTTGGCAGGTAAAGAGTTCATAATAAGGAAAACCAGTCCAGCCTGCAGGAGCTGAATATGACTTTAAATGAACTGCCTTTCTTATCAGTCAAAAATGTCTGTTTCATGCAGAGAGACCTCAGACACATCCTATCATGTCACCCAGGCTGCGAGAAGCCAGAAGCAGTGGGTCTGCAGTGCCACAGCAATACATATTTCTGGTCGCAGGGTGTGAGCACAGATCAGCTACCACAAAACAGTTTTGCAGTGGTTTCTTTTTTTGGGCTTCGTGTGCTGACTGAACCACTTGGCACATTTTTAGTAACAAGGTTCAGAATGCAGCTGGCATCCCAGTTCTTCACTACACAGAGCAGGAGCAGCCTAATGGAAGGCTGAATCATATGGCATAATACAGTAGTATATAGAACAGTACATAAAATACAGCCTATGAATATATAAACTAGCTTACGAACACAGGAGCTTGCCTCTGATCTGTGATGAGTTTTTGTAAAGCAAACAGTCACAATATACTTACGTGATAAATGCCAAAGATAATGAGTTACACCAGGAAAGTGAAGCACAATGAAGTTACAAAACCAGGTGAGTTTGAACTTCTGAGCTGGATTAGGTTTCCTGTTTGAGTACCTGAAAGGAGGTAAATGAAGCTTGCAGAACCAGTGGGAAATAATATGATGATGAATTGTGATCACTACTTCAAACTCAACACTTGCTACCTTAAAATAAAGTAAGTGATATTCAATGCTATGCCCTTTACAGTTTTTAATGTTTTAGAATAACAACATATGGAAAAAAGTTAAACGTAGCAGAACTTGGACATAGAGACTTTGGACATTGAGAAACACTACAGATCAGTGCTAACCTCGAAAGATAATTCCAACTATTCATAAAACGTGAATGTTTCACAAACTTACTTTTGAACTATGCTCTTTATATTTTTCAGAAATTTAATCTCATTAAGTGAGGGTTTAAAATAGGATATTAGCAGTGAAAATGTAATTTAATAGTAGAGTACTGCTACAAGTAGCTCTCCAGTGACTATGTAGATAGCTGTGAAAACTTAATAAAACAGTAATTCCTCATATATATTGCTATTTTAGCACCAGATAGGCTCAGCTGTTTAATTAAAATAATTACTTATATGGCTCCAGTTAGTCTTTTCATCATGAAATGGAGATTTGATATGGCTTTCTACCTACTTGTTAGATTAAATAAACTAAGCTGTAAATATGTTGTTGTTGTTGTTTTGTTTGTTTGTTTTCATTGTTGGCTTCATTTAAGCTATTGTCCATCCTCCCCTCCAGAGTAATGATCTTATAGGTATCCCAGTCATACTTCAACAATCTAGTCCTACCAGTGTGGCCAGAGCACCATATACATGATGAATGAGTTAATTCCAGAACGGACCTGTGTTTCCTCATCTGATCCCCTTCATAGACCAAGTTATAGAATATGCATTGACTCCTATTTCAAATGAAAACTATTCTGTACTGTGACTACCATTTAGGAGAACAATGTATCTTCACTGTATTACCAAATGACCCACTAATTTGACACAGTATCTGACTACTATTGTTAAAATTCTGTGTATTTCAGCCTGAATTCATATTCAGCCTCCATTTTTCTATCTTTATTTGCTAGACTTAGCAATCATGTGTTCCCTGTGCATATGTTATTAAGCATAGGTTTAGGACTAGAGTTTGTCACAGTTTTTCCAGTTTTCCTACAAAGCCTATGTGCACAGCATGGAATAAGTAACATTTTATGCCTCAGAAATACATCTGGATATATACATCTTTATTTGAATTTTATACTTTCCTCTGAGATTTTCAAGGGATGTACAAGTAACGGGATGGTCTACTCCACTGAGAGGCAGAGGGCCTCAAAACCTCCTGGTTTGTACTTACCAGATCCAACTGGGAAGTGCACAAGGCTTTTTATAGAGAACTGGAGAGGATTAATTAGACTGCAGCTTTCATTTGAGGAAACGTGATGGACACTTGGATATGGGGAAAATACCAAAAGAATAATTTAGGCTATTTTGCACAGGGAGAATCAAACTGTTGTCAAAATGGGGCTTGTGAAGATTTTTGGTCAACATCCTGAACTGCTAATAGTGTTGCTAATTGTGTTCAGAGCTAAGATTTCAGAAATTTCTTCAGGATTACTGGGCATTTGTTTTTTATATTAAAATGGTAACTAAATTGAGGTTAGAACTAATGAACTGCAGCGAAAATAAACCTCTTCTCTCAGTAAACAGCACAAATTTAGATTATCCCAGAAACATGATTATGAAAGTGTGGCATAAGCTAGCTAAACTATTTTAGCAGCTTTATCTAGGAGAGTGAAAATCACTTAGAAGTTTTGGCTATTAATACACGGCCTCCAAACATATGACTGAAATGAACATTGCTCTCTTTACTGCCAGAAAATGTGAAATTCAAGGAGCTGGTAATATTTTGCAAGAACTTAGGCAGCCCATGTGCCAGATATTTAAATTTACCTATCTTTTCCACGCTACTGTTTGACTTGCACAAATTAAAATTTTCAAATGTATTTCTTGGAGGATGAAGCTCATTGCTGCTCTTCCAGAACTGCCCTTCTGCAATTCATTTCTGCCAAATTATGCTTAATCCTATTGTCCAAGCTTTTACAACTAATTATACACAGTTCAATAAGTGGCAGGATCCCATTCAGGCTGCTGCCTAAAAGGAGAAATAGGAGGATATTTTGTTCTCCTTACTTAATCGAATAATTCTATTGTGCAGATTCTGTAGTAAATTGTTTCTTTGTTTCTTCTTTCAGTTTATCTTAAAATTTGCTTCATATAAATGCATGTAATAACAATGACTAATCTCTTTATGAACAAAAGCTAGCTTTGGAAAAATGTATTTCTATTTTATAAGGAGAATATTGCTACTTCTACCATCCTAACTTAGTATCTCCTATTGCAAATCCTGAAAAACAGCAGGCACTCTATAATTCAGAAATTAAAAAAGCATGAATGCTTTCACTGATTAGATTATATGAACATAATTTTCATATTTGTATTTGAATAGCAAGGGACTAAAGAAACAGATATTCATTGCTCAGCCTGGCTAAACTTTTGGAAATATACTACCTAATTTGAAAACACCCTCCAGAAAGATGCTCAGTGCACAGAAGGGTGTGCCAAATGATGGTGCTTTTGGAAATAGTTTTGCAGAAATCAGACAGCTACCAAATAATAAAATATTAAAAAGAAAAGCTATTCCTGACACAGCAGTAGTTTTGGTTTTGGTGGTTATGGAACAGACCTTAGCACCATCAAAAGGATACAGAAACTGAAAAGAGGTATTATTCTTAAAATTAAGGCAGATTTGCAGATTTCCATTGCTACCCCAGAAGATTTGTAAACTGTTCTAGAAAAAGCCCAGCAATCATCACCAATTACTTCTTATGAAGAATGGCAGAGAAAGCACAGGAATCAATGACCTTTAAGATGGAACAAAACCACAAGGAATAGGATGTATTACTGGAGTACAAAGAATTTCTTTCTAAGGTAGACATCTACACTTGGTCAGATGTATCACACCCTATTTCTATTTCTATTTCTATTTCTATTTCTATTTCTATTTCTATTTCTTCCTATTAACTACAAATGGTGTCTTCAACAAGTAGATCACATGTGGAGGGATACATTGTAAAAGACAGGTTCATTTAGCCAAGTAAATCCCATCCAAGAAGAAATGAAAAACTGGGCAGGTTTTGGAGCTGTAAGGCAAGTTTCTGCTCATGATATGTATTTGACCATCTGTCTGAAGACCTGTTGGAATATGCAAGTCATTGTAGACTTCAAGAACCTTGAAAACAAGAGGAAGAAAGGCAGGCAAATTTACTGGAAAGCATTCTAGTCCCATGACCAAGAGAAAACAGAGAACATAGAAGGCAAATAACTTCTTATATAACTAGTATGAAAATGATAAGTTCTGTGGAACCCTAGGCTATGTTCCAAGAAAGTAGTTAAAAGAAGTAGTAGTAGTTTCAGGACTATAATCTTCAGTTCTGCTATCATTTTAAAAAATATTAACAAGAAAGGGTATGAAAGAGACTGAAAAAACCTTTTTCACAACTTGAAAAAAAAGAAAGCCTTACAGAAACTTATAACTCAGTTTAATTTGACTGGTTTATCAAAAGAAAGATGAAAGATGATTTTATTAGAATATACTTGTATCTCATAGGGGGAAAATAAAAGTTAAAGAATGAAGTCATCAAGATAAGCACAATAGCAATGATTTGAAATTAAATCCATAAAAATACAAAACAAGCTACTAATCCACAAAAATTAAAGTGGCTAGTCATTGGAACAAGAAAGTATACTCAGATGTGGACTAAATGCTTATTTCCTTCAACAGACTCCACTTGTTTGGCTCAAACCTGGATTAACCAGATAAAGCTTTATGGCCCGTGTTACATGGGAGATCTAAATCAATGAACTCATGACTATACCTGACCTTTAACAACTGTGATTCTGTAATTTTCAGGTTTTAGAAAACACACATTTAGTATAAGTGACATAGAAGAATATGAAGAAATGATCATATGCTTTTTGTCCTATACCCCCTGTTCTGCATCCCCAAACAAACACTGAAAAACAAAATTAATCTGAATCTAACTTAAATCTGAAGCTGAATACAGAGCTTGTAGACCTATACGCAAGGTAAAGCAGTTGTATATACAAATCACTATTACAATAACCTAATATTTTATTACCGTACCAGCCAAGTAAATAACTTTGTCCTTCATAATACTAAAAGTTACCTATCCTCAGATTAGTGAGCAGTTACCACTGTCCTCTGCCTCCTCTCCAGTATCATCAGCTACCATATGTAAAGGATTCAACCCTAGTCCTGGAAAGGAGTCACTGTATGGTCTGCCTAAGCAATTAATGTGGGTGGTTAATATGTAATAATTAAGGTACTGAAAGACAGTTCAGTAAACTGATGAATGTGATGGACAGCTACTTAATTGCACAAGAGAAAGTTAATTCACTACTGAAGTGTCATTATTTAACTAATGCTTGTCTGTTCAACAGGCATCTACTTAATAGCGATGTTATTAAAGTTAAATTACAGCAAAGCTGTGAGATGTTTCCATCTAAACAAGACAGGCAACTCAAAATGAGTGATGAGATACTTACTTTAGTAATTTTCAGTTATCCATTTCTTGTAATTACCATTGGATCCTGTATCTTTCATTGCTTCATTTGTCACTCATGTTTGGAACCACTTGATTTGTATTTTTGTTGTTCAAAGTACAGAAGTATTATGAAGTAATACAGCACTTTTTCTTTTAATTTAAGCAGTTATTTAGTTGAAGAAGTGATAGGAAAACAGGATGAGGTATGAAGAAACAGAAATTAAGATTTAATGTGAACTAACCTCAACTGCTTGTGGAAATACCAACTTTAAATTTTCAGTCTCTCATGGCTGCAACAGAAAAGCTTAAAAATGTAATAGAGGTGTTACCTGCAAGATGTAAAATTAGAATAGATATTAAACCCCCTCTGTTGATATTATTTAAATCTGATTGTTTTTAAGGCTAGCTTTTGTTCTGCGGCAGAGAGGAGTTAAATATTAATATAAATAGTAGACCACAGTAATACCAATCTTGATTATTAAACTTGTATCAAAACAATACCTAATCCACCCAAAGCCTTAAAAACATGGACCAAAGAAATTTAGGGGGAGAAAATTCTTCTAAAGCACTCTTGTGCATTTCTTTTTATCTTCATATTTTTAGTACCCCCAAAAATACCAGTAGTACAATTTAATGATTCCAAAGGCTTTCACTGCCAATCAGCAGTAGAAGCCAAACACAATATGTACCCACATTTCTGCAATATTCGGATGGTCACACAAAATTGAAACTCTTTTCTACTTTTATGTCCATTATATCAAGAGATCAATATATGGGGGGCAGCCTCACAAATTCTGTTATTGTCAGAAACTATTCTGCACTAACAGATGAGGATACATTCCAAAAATAGACTCTTCAGATTTCAAAAAGGATGCTAAGTTTGTTTTCCTAATAATATTGAGACGCTTTGTACAGAATCTTCTCCTTTTAGAGCAGGTGGAAGGGGAAAATCTAAATTATTTATATTTAAAATATTTTTTTATTTCAATACATAATAAAATCTGCATATTTATTTTATTCTTGAAATTTAATTCAACCCAGACAATTGTCTTTTCCATTAATGGTGTTCATCTGTTTTGCTTCCTTGGTTCTCAAGGTACATCACAGTGGTGTAATAACCTGTATACAACAAAAAAGACCACTGATGTTTAAACAAGTCATCTGGATTGTGTTTTGCATTTACATATTTTCTTTTAATGTTAGAGTTTGTAAAATAGTTTAATTCAAAGTTTATTCTTCATGTATAACATTAGTCTTTTAAATTGCTTAGCGCATTTATTCTCTTAGAATATTCATTCTTTTAATAATGCTATGTATTATTTAGTAATACTTAGAAAAATTTAAAATATAATGACTACTGATATGACATGTTTTTTCATTTAATTGTTTAAGGTTTGGCATTGAAAAACTTTGTTTTCTCCACCCTCAAAGAATGGATAAACAATAAGACATTTATTTACTCATGGGTCACATTGTGGCTTTACATTAGATTTTAATGTATTTTATTGCCTAATCCACCTTTCTAAAATATGGAAAAGTGACTTGCATTGTGATTTCCCTTTTTCTGCTAGATGACTAATGGTTCAGACTAAGGGCATGACTTGTCATCCTTTATTGTGTGAGTACTCCTCCATCATTTCAGTAGTTCTCCTGTCATAGTTGAGTATTCGTACAAATAAAGGATGTTTCAGTTAAGCATAAAGTGTGTCATTCAGCTTTAATCACTTGTGCTTGGATTATATTCGTTTTCACTTATGAATATTTGATATCTTAATCTTTTTTTCCTTTGATGAATCAATTTCAGAAGTTACAGCTTCATTTCATTTTTCAAGAGGCCTGCAGGAAATGTTGCTGAATATATAGCTTAATTTCACACAGTTTTAGTGCAGTATTAAAGGAAATTGTTAAAAGTCAAGTTTAATTATTCCAGTCTGTCACTGAAGACAAAGAGAGTTTTGTTTTGTGGTGGGCTGACCTTAGCTGGATGCCAGGTGCCCACCAAAGCCACTGTATCACTCCACTCTTCAGCTGGACAGGGCTGTGGGCCCAGATAAGGACAGAGAGATCACTCACCAATTACGGTCACTGGCAAAACAGACTTGACTTGGGGAAATTAGTTTAATTTATTACCAAACACATCAGAGAAGGGTAATGAGACATAAAACCAAATCTTAAAGCACCTTCCCCCCAGCCCTCCCTTCTTCCCAGGCTTAACTTTACTCCCAAATTCTCTCTCTCCTCCCCACCAGTGGCACAGGGGGACAAGGAACAGGAACTGCGGTCAGTTCATCACACGCTGTCTCTGCTGCTCCTTCCTCCTCACACTCTGCTCCAGCACGGTATCCCTCCCATGGGAGACAGTTCTTCACTAACTTCTCCAACATGGGTCCTTCCCAATGGGCTGCAGTTCCTCACCAATGGCTCCAGCCTGGGTCCCCCGCGGGGTCACAAGCCCGGCCAGCAAACCTGCTCCAGCCTGGGCTCCTCTCCCCACGGGGCCACAGGGCCTGACAGGAGCCTGCTCCAGCGCGGGCTTCCCACGGGGTCCCGGCCTCCTTCGGGCATCCCCCTGCTCCGGCGTGGGGTCCTCCCTGGGCTGCAGGTGGGGATCTGCTCCAGCGTGGGCCTCCGTGGGCTGCCGGGGGACAGCCGGCCTCACCGTGGGCTGCACCAGGGGCTGGGGGGAATCTCTGCTCTGGGCCTGCAGCACCTCCTCCTCCTGCTGCACTCACCGGGGGGCTGCGGGGTTCTTCCTCTCACACATTCTCACTCCTCTCTTTGGCTGCAGTTGTGGGTTTTTTCCCTGCTTCTTAACTCTGTTATCCCAGAGGCACTACCACCATCACTGATGGGCTGGGCCTTGGCCAGTGCCGGGTCCATCTTGGAGTCAGCTGGAACTGTCTCTGTCAGACATGGGGGGAGCTTCTGGCAGCTTCTCACAGAAGCCACGCCCATAGCCCCCACCCCTACCAAAACCTTGCCACACAAACCCAATACACAGGTCTGACCTCTAAAGCACGTTGTGGAATGAGCTATATACAAACTGAAATAGATGTTTACTCTTCACAAAGTTAGGCGTGTTACTCAGAAAAGAGGTCCTTTAAACAACTACTCTCATTTGTCCATTTCTACATGAATTGGCTTTTTATTCTTATTATATTAAGCACCTTTCTTCCTCCCTGGCAAGTAGGAAAAAGGCTTTATTACTGAGATCATGAAGTAAGTACTTCATATAATAATTCCTACTTAAAAAACAGTAATGTAAGAGTAAGTTAGAGGCAACGTGGTTTCACTTACACAAGGCATCACCTGATACAGTGGAGAAAGTCTCAGTAATTCTTTATATCTTCCCAGTATTTCATGACATGTTTGAAAACTTTGTCCTTTTCTTTATTGATAACTCCCCATTCAAATTAGGACAGTTTTGGTAACTTTCTCAGTTGGCTGTTTTGAAATGTGTTTGCTCTTGGACTTAAACAGTTAGTCAGAACTCTTCTCCAATTAATATTGCCTTGCTCACTAGGCCTAGAAAGTGTGTTTCTTATTAACCAGCATTGGTTTGACCTCTTTTTGCCAACACTTTAAAATATTCTGTCAATATTTTAAAATATTCTGAAAATGGGACAACTTTCCAAAGCAAGCCTTCTGGGAACCAGAGCTCACTTGTGAGAATCAACCTGGCAAGAAGTCAGGCTGAGAAATCTGCAGAGTCGCCTTCTACACTCAACAGCTCACCTCTTCATGAGGTCATCTTTGTTGTATAGTTACCCAGACTCAGAGTTCTTACTGCTCAGTGCCTACATATACCGTAACTTGCCCATAGTTATGGCACAGAAGGAAAATAGTGACAGCCGTGAGCTCTAACAGTGATCTCCAATGATTTGTCAATTTTGTAGTCTTTATGTCTTCTAGAAAGTACTAATGTGCATTCATTTTACAAATAAACACCAGTAAACTTGCTGAGGAACTTTCCAGGAAGACGTGATGTTAAACACCATATTTCCAGCATAGCAGACCAAAGTTTTGTCAGTTGAGTAGAAAGGCCTTTCAAATTCACAGGTATTCAGTATACACACTTATCTGTACCAGTAACATAATTCCTGTCTTACCTGCTTGGTCTATCAGGCAGTGCTTGCTGGATGCTGTTACAGATCAAAAAAAAGTATATAGAAGTGCTATCTTTCAGTTCTTCCACACCTGATATATTAATTCAGTAGTATGTTATTTCTGTTGACCAATACAATGGATGTGACAACCAGACTGGCTGATACAAGCAATTACATATACAGCATTTAATAAATTACATTAATGCAGAACATCAAAGTTTCTGTGTTGTTTTGAGGGTTTTTTTCCAGTTTAGTGTCTAACAGCTTTAATAATTCCAATATATAATACTTGGATTCAACGTAGAAGCAGGAAAGAAAATAGGCATTTAGGAAATACTGAAGAGGTGTTTCTCTTGCTGTATTGTGTTGTGTAAATGTATTTTAAAACTCTTTCAGAATTTTTTCTAGCTTGTATCAGCTTTAAATAGCTTTAAAATTAATTTTATTATTTATGTTCCAAATATGCCGAAACCAGCACGTTATATTGCTTTCTTGCCTAATATTAGACAAACAAATCTCACTTCATTCCCAACCTGCTTGTTGCACACATAATAGCAAACTAATGTGGTTACATTTCTTAAAAAGGTACTACTACAAAGTAAATACTTCGTATACTCTGCAAGTTTAAAATTTTACTTAAAGCAATAAATTACTAGAAAAGCAACATCCCTTTACACAACATGAAGAGCAAAGAACCTTGAAGTGATAAAGTGGCTTTTTTATCTCATATGAGATATTTTCAGATGAGGGCTATCCCAAAAACTTACAGGTGAAACTCTGACAATTTCTGCCTAATAATTTCAGTGACACTATTAAGATACTAATAGACTACCTTTAAAGTATATCTATATTTTAATTGCAATTTACTCAAAACGTTACAATGCACCAAACTTCTGTCCAGCATTCAAACATGTTCAATATTCAGACATTTTAGTATGTGCAAGAAGAGCCAGTTCTTCCCTGACCTCTCAATGTTCCCTGAGCCTTATGCCCCTGCCCCAAGATACACAGGAATTAACATAGTTTAATGTCATTTTTCAACTATATCCCTGCAGAGACTAGAGGCCTGGAAGCCAGCATACTTCAGAGTCTGGAAATGCCTGTTTTGATATGCAGTAAGAGAGGGATAGAGGATCCAGTAACACAAAATAAATAGAATAACCTCATAATTAAAAAACACAGAAGTATCCTCAATCAGATGGTTACATCTTCAGATACTATCTTTCAATGTAGGTAAATATATGCACTCTGGTCTTGAAATGCAACAACAGGCTTATTAGGCTTCTTCCATCAGACAAACATAGCTTTGATATACAAACAAGGTGAATACTTCTTAGATACAACACTCTGTAACCCTTTTGTCTTTAAGGAATATTTTTAAAGGAACATTTTCATCAAAATGCTTGCATTCAGATAAAAAATTATTATAACTAAAGTTTACTAAAAGTAAACTAGCTTTAGAAAAGAAAGAAGCCTGTATACAAGATAAAATATTCCCATGAGATACAGAATTCTAGAACTACCAACCGAGACATCTACTACTTTAACTAAGAAGAACGAAAAGTATTTGGAATCGTCAGTAAATCCTCTTTCATTCTGAATATAGAAGAAAGTTGTTTTGGGGAACACTTTCAAAAATGAATTTAAAATTAACAACTCTTCAGCTGTTCAGAAAACAGTAGCAAAATCCAGAAACAATAACATTACACAGAAGAAAAAGACATGGACATTTCTTATCATACTTACCACTTGTTTTAATTATAAAGTCAGTTAGGATGGTTGAGTGGAGACACAGAAGAATCTGGAGGGATTTACCTATTGGAAGCAGAAATTAAGATTTCATTATATGCTTATGACTTTATGTTCTTCAAATAATATACATAATAAAGTTGGGAAGGATTATAGGAAATAAAGCTTTTTTTCAGCAACAAGGATATGAATTAAAGTACTGTAAGTCACAGATACAGTGTTATAGCTTAAAACAGGAAAGGATGACAGATGACTTCTAAAACGTATAGATAATGAACTCAGGTATTTTGGCACTAATGTTCTGAAGGAGGACCTGTTTCAAGGAAATATGGAATGGCACATACTTACTCTGGTGTAAATGCAAAAATACTATTAACAGTGAAATGACCTGGTGAATTCCAGTGCTTTAAATGAATGGTTGGACTTTCTTTTTCCTGAATCTCTCTTAATCCACAGAAGAATCTTAAAGAACTCCATAAAAATAATTAACCTAAAGGTTAAATTGTGAGTTAATATGCAAAATAGAACAACTGAAACAATGCTGTGGCAGGACAAACCAGGGCAGTGCTGCCACAGAATTCCTGGAGGAAATGCTCCTTCAGAAACACTGATGGAACAGAATTTACTGACCTCAATCCTGTAATGTAGCCCAGCCCAAAACCTTCATTATAAAAATTCTGCCCAGCATGAAAGTGTCTCTGGAATTTAAAAGCACAAGTGGCAGTATATAGCACTTTGGGCAATATGGAATTAGCCAGTATAAATACAATATATAGATACATACACACACAGAGTTACATATACAGAGAAAAAAGGGAAAGGAGAGAGATGTTTTCACTCAGACTCAAAAATTGCACAAGTCTTGAAACAAGGGGAAGTACTGATTCATGTCATAAAACCTTAGATAACATTATATTTATAATAGACGTATTTGAAAATAACTATCTGTGACAGGAATTTTTAAAAGCAGTCCTTTATAAAACAACCCTGAGAAAGCAAGCTGATAAAGCTATTTACCTTACGAAATTTAATACAGAAACCTGAAACATGCAAAGGCAATGGAAATTGTTTTGTAATGTATTATTTCAAGGCTATGTTTTTAAAAGACAAAATTCAAAGTCTGTAGATTTATGAAGTGTGGATTGCAAATATGAACCAACAGCAAAAGATTAAAATGAGCTAATGCAGATCACAACTGTTATCTCAAAATTAAGTAGCTAGCACAAGTTCAGTACTATCTGTTTCATGGAACATTGTAATCTTTATATAATTAGATAGTACTGTTGTCCCAGATATCAATGTGAAATCTAAAATTATACAGGCCCTACTTTACACAGGACATGATGAAGAATGGACAGATCATGTAGGGCTGCAAAACTGATGTGGAAATGAATTTTGCTACAGCATTCTGGGAAGATGTGAGTGGTGAAAAACGAATTAGTTGGGGAAAGTTTGTTACAGTAAATGAGATAGGAGATGATGAAAGCCTTGCTGAGGGTTTTTAGCTGTTGGGGTGGATAAGAAAGGGAGGCCACTATGACTGCATATTGCTAACATTTTTAATCTATGCTTCACTGCAAAGCTTATCTTTTGGATGGGACATCTGTGAAACTGCATCACTTTTTAACATTTCTCAGATAGTTACTACGTGGATAGAGTACTTATTCTCATGTTACACTTTTCAAGTAAATGTTCATCTGAATTAAATACCAAATTTGCTGACTCCATTTTCTCAGCATTTCTACAATGCTCAAATAGATGCCCTTTCACAAAAATAGGAACAGTATTGTTTAGTTGTTAAATATTTCTCAAATGTTAAGTGCATCTCACAGAAAGGACACAGGCATGAAGCAGAATATATACAGCTTCTTTATTCTGTTACTATGAATATTGCAAATTGAAGAAGAAATGTTTTACAATGCAATTACACTTTTGAATAGAAACTTTGCAAAATCAGTACTCTTGCTTCAAAGTTTTTCTTTGTACCACATTTGGGTTTTATATTATTCAAATGTTCACTGATTGTAAATACGGATTTTCTCCTGATTCATACAGCATGAAAAAACTAAGCAATTTTGAGTTATAGTTGTAGTTTGTATCAGAAAATAGAAAATCCTTTAAGTCTAATAATATACTTCTCTATACATATTCTAAAAGCTAAAACCACAGCAAAATTAGCAAAATTCTCCATTCTTTGAAAGCTGGTCTAAGTTTGGAAAGTAGAAAAGCAGTAAATATGGAACCCTTTTACTACTATTTTTGCAAAGTCACATTTCACAGCAGGTCTAGAGTTTACAGTGCCACTACCAAATGTTTTAAACATCCTGTAGGATGGTACATTTGTATGGTGTGAATGGAAGTCTGTTTCTAAAGGAATGGAGTTGCACACCCACCAACATGAGCAAAAAAACTTAGTTCTTTCCCTTGCTATTTATTTCTGTGGATGTAATTGGAAGGAAGAGGAGGAATAAATACTGAGAAAAGCGTTCAAGACAGATTTCTAAGAGTAAGTAGTATTTGACAGACATGTTGGAATAACTACTTGGACAAAAACTGAAAGAACATTTGCGTATTTACAAAAAGACTCACAGAACTACTCCATGTGTAAAGCTAGTTATTAACTAGTTCTTCTTTAACATAACATATGCAAGGGCCATTCTTGTCAGTGAAAGCAAGCAATTACTCTCACAAACTCTTGTTTATGTAATAAGTCTCATTTATATTGTTAAATTAATGTCCAGCATACAACCATACTTTTTCCTTGGAGTCAAAGTGCTAGGAATTCAGCTCTCACCCGCTATTTTTCAAACAGTATTTCCTCTCAGGCATTTGATGAACCCCAGCAGGTTTGTCACTTACATATTTAGGTCTTAATTCCATAATTTTTCCCAATAGTACTTTCTGACTGATGACTAATTTCAATCTTCCTTCTCAGATCTCTACAGAGTTATTGTACCATGAAAACCAGAAAAATGAGAGTCTTTTTGAGAAAAAACCACCCAACACACACATGCTTGCAGGAACCAAGGAAGTTCAATAAGTAGAGATGACAATCATTAAACATTGTGAAAAACAGGTGTCAAGGTTGTCTGCTATCAGGCTTCCTTTCCTAAAACCTCTCGGAGTCCAAGTTAGCTCAAAACATACTGCTACAACTTAGACGTCTCTTCTGGGTCTTGTTTGCTCCTTCTTTGGAAGGTATTTTAACACTTTTAAACACGCCTCAAATGACCCAGCAAGATCTAGCTGTGCTGACAGCATGACACCAATAGCTTATGCTGGAAGCAAAGATGCCAGGCCAGCCAGGACAGTGCTGGAATCCAGGGCAAGGTGATGAGGTCTCTGGGCTGATGAACTGCTGACCTGTCCCCAAGTTTTGTCAGTGGGAGTGGGGACAAGGACAGCTAGTTGTTCCCCTCCAGAGGGGATCCTGGTGATCAGGCGGCATGTAGGGCCCTGACTGGGGTTGAAAAAGGATAACCCAAAGCAACTGTAATAGACGCCTGCACTGTCACTTCAGTATCAAAGCCAGAACATCCATCATTAAAATAACAAGCTCATCAATGCTTAACAAGCACTATGCAGTAATACAATAATTAAGTTTGTTTAACAGGGTGGTACCATGTTTCAAAGCGAGCTTCTTTACACTAATGGGATCATATACCTTCTGGTGACTTTTTTTTAATTGAGCTTAGTGAAAGTGACATCTCATCTATCAAACCAGACACACCTATCAAATGCTAACATAAAAAAATGGAAAAGAGTTTAGGGTTTTCAAGGCAAATGTGCCTTAAGAACTAAAATAGTAGTTTATTAGTTCATTATCCCATCTTTTGCTGGCCACTTAGAGTACTTAAACCATGCTGCTAGTCTGTAGATATTGATACTCTATGATATTGATAGTACACTAGGTGATGAAAAATTAATTCTTCATTTGTGCTAATAAATGCCCATGAGACTGATGAAAGGGTAATATCTAGCACTTTGTAATACCTGGTTATGAGCTGCACTATAGCATTTTCGGTGGCTGGAGAGGTTTACATTTATTTCGGAGTTCTATTACAGATTCATCCATTTGCCTTTACTAAAGGACAGATCGAATTTTCTAAGTGGAAAAACTTGATTTGCACTGATTCACAGTATTCTAATGGTACACACACACATCTAATTTTTTTCCTTTTGATGAGCACAAAATATTTGGCTAGAGCAGAGCATTCTGCATGCACTACAGGTCTACCACACAGTAGTCATGAGACCATATGGCATTTGAAATAGTTTGGCCATCCAGTTTAAAAGATCTGCACAAAGTATATACTCTATCCATCATTCTTCATTCCACATAAATGTTAAAGGCATTCTCTGCTTCATCTGCAATGCTTATGGAAAGACTGAAACAAGAAAATCCTTAGCAAAACATTAACTTTGTCAGTGGCCAATCTCTTTCACCCAGGACCTGTATGTTTTCTCCCCAACACTTCAGATTTCCATTCACTGAAATGATGATCTGACATTTACAACTTCTAGGTTATTCTGAGCTTTGAATTTTCAAGTGCCACGTAGAGCTTGCTGCATGCTTGTACTCACGTATTTCAAAGAGAATATTGATTTGACTTTAGCATGCTTACCGTTAGCAGTTCAGACTTGGCATCACTGTCTTGAAAGCCAAGCACGTTTATGAAGTCCTGGATTTCCTTAGCTATTTGGTTTTACATAATGTTAAAATTTATCAGTATATAAAAGTATTTTGTGATATAATTTTTAATTATATTTTCATCTGCATAAAAGGCTACATGGTCAAGAAAAGCAATGGGTTGAATGGAGATTAATGGACATTTGTGGCTAATTCTGCAATTTAACTTCAAAAGCTACTTTTGACACTATAAAAAAGGCAGCTGTCTTTTTTAAATGGGGGACAAGGGGATGTGACCCTAACAAGAAATTTCTTGCTTATGAATTGCAGATTTATTTAGCATATAAGCTTCCTCAATAACTTCAAACTTTTGAGCTAATAATGTAGTTTTGCTTCCCTTCTTTGCAATGCTTCAGAGATCCAGAATTTTTTTCAAAGGCAGCAAGATATGTGTTTTTTCCACCACTTTTGATAGGTTTCCAGTGAGGCTCAATTCAACCATTGAATGGACTAATTTTTGGTAACTATTCACATCTTAAAGATTATAATTACAACACTTTTGTAAAGAACAGATCAGGGTCACAATAAAACGACTGATCTGGTTCCCTTGTTGCATTTCTTTCCAGCACTTAGATTTAGTGATATGCCTGCTTTCTTTTCTTTTTTCCTCCCTTTTTTAAAACAAATCTGTCCTAATAAGGAATCAGCACAAAACTGAATCAATGTTGAAATCCTTTCCTCCAGAAAGCTGTAGTGCTTTAAAGAAACAATACTTTTTGTCTTGAAAGCATCCACTGAGCTACTGTTATTAGGAAAGAGAGAGCAATTACTGCATTTTTAAGAAAAAATATCCTTCTTTTCCAATTGACTTTAAATCTGACGAGACACAAGTTTAACAAACATTTCGTTTATGTTTCTTCTTCTTCAGAGGAAGCCTAATCTGCATGCTGAAATCTGTCATTTTTCATATCCATAATTTGTCCCTTCTGAAAATAAGCCTCTCAAAGTAATAAGTGGGTGGTTTTTCTTAGTTCTGTCAAGATGTTTTTCCTTTTAAGGATATGATTAATAACCAGTTATGAATGTCAAAGGGTAAACTCAAAGGAAAGAGTTATTTATTAAAAAAAATTGAAGTACTTTTTTATATCAACTCTTGTGTAATAAATGTCTCACATTTCAAACTATGCTGTCTCTACAGCTGTGTGCATGAGTAGCTATCAGAAAATTTCAGAGCTCTTTTCTGTGTCCATCTCCACTGCTTCCTTAGTTCCCTCCCCTTTCCTGACTACCTTTTTAAGTATGCAAGTAAGATGCAAAAGATTTTTCAGAAGTCAGTCCTTAAATGGATGTGCTTTCCTAACCCGTACATACAACTTCCATGAGAACATAAACTCCTGAAAAGGAGAACACAAACTCCACATTATATATGCCATCAGCAACAGACCACCTTCTGATTTTTATTGGTTTTGTTCACAAAAGGAAGGTTTGCAGAGATTCCTGAAAGCTGTGGTTCCTACAGATTATTTTATAAATGGATGCCATATAATAGAACATATACCCTCTGCTTTAGGTTGTGTGGTAGGCCACTGTTTCTGGTTCTGTCGTTGCCCTAAAAAAATTCTCAGGAATAAAGTTTGAGCACAAAAACCCAGGAAAAATCCTGCATGCCATTAAAAAAGAGATAGTCTTACCCAAACTGGGATATCTGGTTACCTAACTTATGTTTTACTGTCATCTCTGCTTCTTCCTGTTGCTGACATTTCTGGGAATCACTCCTTTTTCTTCTTCATATAAAAAGCAGACATCAACACATAGAATCATGCCTACCCAAATTAAACCAAAATCTGCCTTATTTTCCTTCAACACTGTATCTTTCCTTTTTAATGTTTAAATCATACAGATATGAATCCTTCTGTCAGCTTCAGTTTATGTCTGCTATTGCAGCCTTCAGAATATCTCCACCACACTGTTATCTCCCCAGCAGTGTGGTCATCTGCAAGACTAACTTCACCAGCTAATCCTTAATCTAGGAATTATCTTTGTTTGTATCCAAGACTTCGCTTCAGACTGCAGGTGACTGCCTTAAATTTCCCTCATTGTCTAAAGCTGTGGTTCCATGTTTACAGCTGTGTGTTGTCATATTACCTTGGAGTCAGTCATATTACAGGCTTGAGTTAGTTCAGACACAAAGGTACTTTTCCAGCACCACTGTTCACTTAGCAAGAGCTAATGGTAGAGGTATTGGATGGTGAGAAGCCTGATGCTCTGACTGTTTTTGGTGCAGCCGTTCACTTGTCCATCCTCTTTCCCTGTGGGGCTCCCTGTGGACTGGCCTCTTTAGAAGAGCTGGCCTTCTATCTATAATAGCAGACCTCCCCTAAGTTGCTGGCCAGAAACAATTGTCCTTAAAGCACTGCTTCACTGCCAGGACACCATTCAGCACTGCAAAAGCAATACATAATTTTTGCTTTCAACTGAGCAGTGACTGCACCAGCAGATGCATGGATTCTTGCCTGACGACAGCTGTACATGTCCTGATGCAGCTTATTGAGACTTTCTATGCCATGCATGAGCTTTCTTCTCCACTAATGGTCACACACAGGGAGAACAGGTACATGTAGAGATTGAATGACACCAGACCAGGCTGCCCTAAGCCTAAAAATTCTCAAAATATTGTTGGCTTTTGTGTGAGGATTAGTAACTACTTGCACCTGTGCATCAGAATCAGGAGGGTCAAACTGTGAAGGATACGCTCTGAGCTATTTTATGCAAAATTCCACATTTGTTCTGCAAAATTGCGTACAGTTGAATTGAAACCAAGAAACCATCATTCCCCCCACCTTTTGTTCTCAATCTTTTTTCCTATTTGTTGCAGAACAGAACTTCTGACATTTGAGGACCATGGTTTTGAATCACTGACTCCTTACTTGGATACAGATTCCTCCCTGAATTGTTTTCCAGATCCCAGAACTACAATTCAATTGCTTTCTAATTGGAATTTAATTGCTTAATAATTACAATTTAATAACCACTCTCTGAAGAAAATACAAGTGATTAAAAAGCAATGCAAAACATAAAATAATCAAAATGCAGACAACTATTTATGTTCAACTATTTATGTACTGTTTTAAATTGGAAAGGATGACAGACACAGTGAAAAGTTATTTGCCAGAAGTATTTGTCTAGAAGGGATCATAGCACAAGTCCTGCTACTGTCTAGACAATTCCCACTGAAGTCTACCAGTGTACGTCTTCTTGAGGGGTACAGGTATGAGAAGAGGTTGGGGAGGTAATAACAAGGCTGCAGAAGGCAGGCATCTGTGGTATAATACAGCAAGAGGTAATACAGTGGAAGGAGGAGAACAGGTCAGACTGAGGTCTGCTCACTGCCTGTACTAGCTCTTTTATCACGTGCCTTAGCTTCTGCTCTTCTTCCCACTGTTGAGTTCGTACATATGCAAGCAGCACAGACTGCTGGTGCTGCTTAGCTCCACTCCACAACTGCCTGGAATGTTCTCCCCACTCCCAAATAGTGAGTGTTCGCTTTGCCGTATCTTCCCTTATGACTGTAGCTTACTATTCATTGCTCTCAGGCACTGGCTTCCACAGTAGGTTAGCCACCCTCTCAAAGGCAGCGTTTGTGGCAGTGTGTGGCTTTATCCACAGGTGTCACAACTCTTTAGATAAGAGGGGGAAAATCACCATTGTTCTGTCCCCAGCTAGATAGATACACAAGTCTTCTTCCAGCAGGAACAACTCTTCTTACATGATTACATCCCGCTGTCTTGGCCAGTGCTAATGATTGCTGGGCTCTGTAACTGTGTTTATGCTTACTTTTGCTGCCTGTAGGATAGGAAACAGGCAGACAAGTTCAGTCTGGGAGAAAAATAGAACACAGCTTGCTGCTGATAGCTATGCTGTGCCTGCATGTTCCTAAAATACAGGCACCCCCTGCAGTGGGAGAAGGGCTCCGCTCCTTGGACAAAGACAAGTAGCTGGTCCACAGTGAAAAGAAGCAGAGGGAAGGGTAGTTTGCTGATGATCTACTCTTTGTAGTGTCCCAGAACAGACGGAGCAGAACAGAACTAAGCAGAATATGAAGAGCAGCAGAGACTAATGGGTCCCCTGGGGACAACTTTTACTTTTCATGTTTAACCCTCGTTTTGAATGACATGATACTGAGCAATGTCATTCTAGGTCAGCAAAAATGACTCTTTGCTAAAGCCAAGAATTATCCAATTTTGTTATTACACAGCATGCCCTTAGAGCATCCGGACATTAGCAACATCAGTTACTCCAAGTAGCAAATATGAGATGTTGGCTCTCTCCTGTGAACTAAAGTTCAGTCCCGATTCCCCTGAGAGGCATGAGGAACAGCGGCTGGACACACATCTCCTTACGTCAGTGCAGGTCTTGGGTAGAGCATATAGGGCAGGCTCTGTCACAGCAAGAGACTGGGGTGAAGCATGGGCATGCAGGGCATGAGATCACTGGCAGTACCAGACTGACCTTTGGCAAAATCACCACAGCCTGGCTATGTATCATTTACCTGCTCCCTGCTGCAAATTCAGCTGTTGCCCTGGGAATCCTTCTCCTACCGTCGAAGAGGTGAGCTGCCCATACAGAAGAATTCCAAATATCCTGCTACAGTTTGGGAACACAATGGCAAAATGTAAGTATGTGGCTTCAGAAAGTAGTCAGGGTTCTCATAAAAAGGGCCAGACACTCACCAGCCTGCAAGAATTCACTGTTGCACTTCTTAGGTGAACCCAGATGTTTGCCTTGCTCATGTATCACCTCCTGTAAACTGGCTAAGCTGGTTCTACTCAGAAAAGGGTGCAAGTGTACCTGCTGACAGCAGAACTAGCAAAGCTGCCCCACTCCCAGAAAAAGACTAAAGCTACCTCTTTGGAGTATTTAAAACAGGTTTACATTAGTTCAACAATTTGCATGATGGAAACACAGAGATTTTGATCCAGCAATCAGCACACTCAAACTGGAATTATCTTGTGGAATCAGGGCTTCATTGATTGCAACAAAGAAGAAGAGAGGTTAAGCGGGAGTCTGCATGTAGCAGATTTTTGGAGTTCTGAATGCTGCTGTGATTTCTGCTCTTTCTCCTACCTTCTCCACACATTTTTCTTTTAAATTGAAGCAAAAGATTTTGAGGAATATTGCAGCTCATGATCTTCAAGTATCATACTGAAATGTCTGTTTATTACACTTCTCTTCCCTCTCTCCTAAGTTAAAATCTTTCCATCATTTTGCAAGTAAATCTCTGCTGTAAAACCTAGAAAAAGATTCTTGCTATTTTAAACTGTTCCAAGAGCTGTTATTGTATAACTCTTCAGGTAAAGTTTCACCTAGCAGACTAGGTGTCTTCTGCCTAAACTTTCAGCAAGACTTTAAAATTGGTACCTGCACAGGATCTAACCTGAAGCTGTAACTTGCACTTACACTACCATTAAGTTCTATTGCTTGTTTCTACTACGTCAGCTTCTAGCAGACCTTCAGTCTTCCGTGCCAGTCATTTTGCCCAACTTCTGCAGCAGAGCCTCAGCTACATGCTCATGTGGCATACCAACATTCTCTATCCCTGCTTTCTTCTAGCAACTATGCTTGTGTTTGATGCTGCATAGACTGCTCCATTTTACAAACGGAAACACTTCCTTACAAGGGTTACAAGGGCTTACTTGTTACAATTTGGTTTTATTTTTCGAAGGTCCATCCTCTGTGAAACTGTGATCTACTTTACTGGGACAGAGAGTCGAACAAGACAGATCACCTTGTCTAATCAGCATTTGAACATTTTTGATTGAAAAAAACCTGACAGATTTCCTCTCAACTGATCAGAGCACTCCTTGCCACCATCTGAAGTCAGCATAAACATAGTAAATTCCACAAGTGATAGAAAATTGAGAGAACCAGGACCTAAAGGAATAATATCAAGTCAGTTCCTTATACAAGATTTCTTAAACACAGTATACAAGTACAGTACTCACACAAGCAGTTCAAATCTACTGTTCATTGAAGTTTAAACTCCTCTTTCTGAGAAAATGGCCAATTCAGATTGAGATAATTTTGTTTGCTAAGAAGGCAACTATTTTAGAATTATTGAAAACCACTGAATGAAAGCAATTCCAGGAGACTGGGGAATTTTTAGTTGAGAAAGATATTTTTATCTAAACAATGTCATTCTGTACTAGCATTTATTTTTTAATTAACCTACTGGCATATTAAAAATCAGATCGACGTACTTATAACAAGAAACAGTTAATTGCAAGTAGGTAATTCTTACAAAAAATAAAATTCTACTATTTGGAAAGCACAGTATAGAGAGGACTTGTTATAAATAATTGACAATGTCAATCCTCAGCATCAAACAATGACCATTTATATTGCCCATGTTGTTTATGTATAGTACAAACTACTCAGTTGCAAGCATAAATTAGTTCTCATTTTCTATTAGCTTGCAGTCAGTTGGCATCTCCCAAAGTTAACACTTTCAGTAGCAAGCAAAGATGCACTATCAAAGTTATATCATTTAATTGTAAAATACTTACTGCCCTTTCCAAAAATGTCACAATGCAGTTTCATTATTGCCTTGAAACTCACAGGATGATAGATTATTCCCCTTTAACTGTGCACAAATTATTATCAGAGAAATGTCGCAATGTCCATGATTTGAAGCACCAGCAACCACACAAGATGCTCTTTTCAGCCAAGCCTTCATTCATTCATGCATGCATTCATTCATTCATGTTCAGATGAAAGAGAAGCAAATACACAGTTGCCAATGCACACAGCTTTTGAACTATCAACACATATCATTGGACTATGATATATTGAGCCATGGGCAATACTGGAAAACAGTATGATTTAATTTGCTGTCACCATAAGTGAGCTATATGAATGATTGTGACTAATACTGTAACATAATTTTGTTGTTTGTACAACAGCTGCCTTTGTGTTTTTTGAAGTATGAAGTACTTTACACTTCATAGCAACAAAAAGGTTGAAAGTGGTTTGTTGTTTAGAAGCTATGCTTTTATGATTTGTCCCATTTGCATACCATCTTATATCTGACAGTCCTTCACAAATAATTAAGAAACTTCTGCATAAATTAGAGCAAGCCTTGAAGCAATTATTGCTTTCTTTACTGATCCATGCAAAATCAATTCTCGTGTACACGTAGAATTTTTCCTGACTTGTTGACAGAACACCACCATTGTGATGACTGCCAGTGTCAGGATCAGAGTAATGATATATGTAGAGCCATTAAAATACATAAAAGCGTTAATATTCTGAGTCAGCATTCAAAAAACCCCGCATAGTGTGCCCCCCAGGTAGTCTATGATTATTACATGGGAAAAGATCACATTTGAATACTAAAAAGTTAAAGGCCAGTTTTACTCTCAAAGCAAATTCTTTTGGTCTGAGCTGCCTAAAACCTCTCTCTCTTTTTTTTTTTTCCCATTTAAATGAAAGTTTAAATCATTTCTTTAGAAAGCTTGTAAAGAAATTCAGGATTCACTGGTTTTAAAAAGTGTTGCATCAATGTAGACCATTTGACAAGGCGTATATGAGATTTCAGATTTCAACCATATCTCTGAATCAAAGGTTCTTCAGTGCTTCAAACAGCTGCTCCCATTTATTTGCATCATTTGGGCCAGCCTCTTCAAACTGCAGTGTCAGTATTCCCGAGGACATTATTTGAAAAGTCTCTGAAACAGTTAGAAGTGGTTGAACGCTTCCATGAAGCCCTTCTAAGGTGCCCACTCATGGGAGCAGGATTTTGTGACCATGGTTGAAAGCCATATCCCACCTACAGCCCTTGTGGAACCTTTGTGCAAGACATCTGAGGAGCCATACCCTGGCAACCTATTTATTACGCTAATAGGAGACGGGAACAAGAGAGTAAATTTCTGTTTTACCAAACAAGCCTCAAATTTGAAAGCTTTCCTGTTACCTTCGCATGTGCATTTCCCTTTCCAGACGACACAGGCTGTCCCGACCCACCCCGGGGGAGAGAGGGGGAAGGCGCGGAGGAAAGAAGAGGCCATACACCTCCTCCCTTTGGCTA
>NW_009615541.1:0-2590 GCF_000690535.1 Cariama cristata
CCCGCTCTCCCTTGGGCGTCCCCAGTCACACTAACACATACGCGTATATATTTTTACATAATACAAGAGCAAAGGGGGTTGTTTGCTGAAGGAAGGGAGGGGGTAGCAGCAGCTGCTGCCTGGCTGGGCGCTGAGGGCTTCCCTCTCCGCGGGGGGAGAGGCGCAGGGCTGGGCACAGCACTGCATGGCCCTGCGGGGCTGCTGGCCCGGTGGGCAGACGTCCCTCGGGAAACCCCCGTTTTCGTTTCCACGCCACGTCATCCCCGCAGAAACCCTGCGTGGCGGTCGGCGTGCTCACCGTTTCGTCTCTGATCTAGGCCCTAACAGCACAGTGGCCAGACGCACCACCTACCCCTCCACTGAGAAGTCTGCGTGCGGGTACCAGTAGGAAATTTTCACCAATGTTTCTTAGCTCTTTAAAGAATGTAGGAATTCTTTGAGAACTTACTGTTAAGAACTCCTTTAGACTGACAGTGTCAAAGATATCTGGCCAAAGGTGGGGCATGCGTAACGTGCACCTCCGTACCGCTTTCCCTGTCTTCAGAGCTTTCCCAGTCAAAATGCACTTTTTTGGTATCAGTGTAATGCTGAAGATGGAGATTGTGCATGTTTTCCAGCAGGGTTTTTTTTTTTCATTTTAAAAATCTCTGTAATCTGGGCAAATCTCATGACTACTGGAGGTCTGAGTCATGGTAGTTGAATGGTTACACTGATAAACTTATAACAGAAAAACACATTTGTGTGTTTATAAAAAATGCTTTGACTTACAGCCACGTGTCCAGGGAACCATTACTTGTTATTCTACCAGGCATCTCATGATATCTGATATTTTTGTAAGATCTGCTCAAGTCAGATGATTACATGAAAGACTTCCAAGTTTTCATTCTACATCTTTTCAGATCACACATTGCAAAGAAAAATTAATTTTAAATTTTCAACTACCTTTGAATGTTTATTTGATGCAAATGTACCTCAGTGGGGTACAAAGAAACAAGAAGAAAGAAAAAGAATGTGTGTTGTTTGGGTTTTTTTTAACTAACTTGAGGATGTTTTCTGTAACTGATTTTGCGACACCACCCCACCCCCCCAAGTATGGATGTGCAGCGGTTTGCGATTTACATTGTCCCCTTGTGTTTGAGTAATTCAAGATGAATAAGAGTAGGTTTAACGTCTTTTGTGTATTAGCATCCTCAGTAGTTGCATCCAAACAAAAGGAAATTACATATTTGCGGGTGCTTTTGTCAGCAGGGTTGTTTAAATCTCAAACGGGCATAAGCAGCAGTCAGAAAATTTCAAACACAATTTTATAAGAATCAAATCATCTTAGTATATATACAATAGAATAATAAACTGTTATTGAAATGCCTAGCTTACCACACCTCACAGGAGGTGCTCAACAAAGCTAGAGAGGCCTCTGTGAAAGAATTATGTTTGCCTGCCTGCCATGGCTCCCTGACCTGCCCAGTTAGATTCTACCTTCCTGAAGGAATTAGGGACACTTACCCATTTATGGCCTTTTTGACTTGTAGTCTCCCAGCGTGACTACTCCTGGGACCAACACCAGTGCCATTGTCTTTTAAGTACATGCTTGAGTAATGTTAACTGGGAAGTCATTGTGTTGCCTTGCCTTCCTCTACCAATCCCACTAAATTTTTTAGGCATACAGCAAACATTTTGTAACCCCTAATTATTTAGAAACTTTTTAACATCTCTAAATCTATTACAGCAAATCAATCCTTAGTCAAATCTTGCAATTTATACTTATTCCACAATTTTCATAAGCTTTGCAACAAAACAGACAATGACATCATGATGGAGATGGGTTAATTGCAAAGTCTGCTTCTCTAAGTAGATAAGCAGAGCTGAAAAAGGCATGTTTTCTTCATTAAGAAGGAATGATTTCAACTTTGGTCTATATTTAAAACTAATATTCTAAAAGTAAACATTTAAAATGTTTTTTAAATATAAATTATTCAAAATTTGTGATCATCAGTTGTGATCATGTAATCACTATGTAGCTGCCTATTTTCTTACTTGCAGTCTTTTGTTCTGAATTTTTTGTATGCCTTTATTCCTCCTCCTTTCTCCCTAAGAGCTTGCTGAAGGACATTATAATGACAAAGGTGCTATAGTATATATTTAAAGATAAAGTCAAAGAAAAGGAATGCTGCTATAGGGTAATGGTCTCATAGAACCATAGAATGGTTTAGTTGGAAGGGACCTTAAAGATCATCTTGTTCCAATGCCCCTGCCATGGGCAGGGACACCTTCCACTAGACCAGGTTGCTCAAAGCCCCATCCAACCTGGCCTTGAACACTTCCAGGGAGGGGGCATCCACAGCTTCTCTGGGCAACCTGTTCCAGTGCCTCACCACCCTCATGGTGACGAATTTCGTCTTTATATCTAGTCTAAATCTTCCCTTTTTGCCTCAGTCTTCGCCGGCAAGTGCTCCAGCCACACTGCCCAAGTCACAGAAGGCAAAGGCAGGGACTGGGACAATGAAAGCTATTTCCCTTTATCCTATCACTACAAGCCCTTGTAAAAAGTCCCTCTCCAGCTTTCTTTTAGGCCCCCCTTTAGGTACTGGAA
>NW_009615542.1:0-787 GCF_000690535.1 Cariama cristata
TAACTAGCTTTTCCTTAGTGTTTGGAAGGCTCTTTCTCCGCCTCCCCTCAGCTATTTTTTCCTTTGCTAAATGGGGTGTCTGTCTACTTCAGTCTCTTCAGGTCTCTGCAAACTCCCACCTCTCTAGCACTGTCACAGAGGACTTGCTTGGAGGATGGCACTTCTGGCTACCCCACAGTTATGTCAGGTGTCAGGTGATAATTAAGAGTCAATTCTCAGGTCATCAAGCTGAGGATGTGTCTCCAAGCTGAAAGTATAACTCACTGCATGTGTTCAAAGTGCTTCAGGCACAGCCTGGGCTCTTAACAGAGCTGTGTGTCTGACCAAGCGTGCCCCATGCCTTGCCTACTGGTGCTGTATAAGCAGGACAGAGCAGAAATTTTGCGAGTGGGCTTGTTCTTGAAATACCTATTTCAAAGTAGCAGGACAAAGAACCTCTGGAAAGACTGAAAATGAAGGAAATCTATTTATTTCTAATACAACAAATACTTAAACTATAAGAAATGTATCTATTTCTTAAGTTGTGCAAGCACACTTCATATTTCTGACTCTGGACCAGGATAGCAAGAGTCTAAAGGGAAGCATCATTTTACTTGTGTACTACTCTTGATGACCAGTCTCAGAAGCTTCACATGCTGAAGTCTCACTTTAACTGATCTACAAAACATGTATTTGCTTTTTAAACTCACACCATTAGGGAATGTACGTTCCATGCAGTGCGCAAGAGGAATAAAAGTGACCGGTCTGCATTGCACCCATCCTGCAGGGTCCCAGTACATGTAGTGTT
>NW_009615543.1:0-6733 GCF_000690535.1 Cariama cristata
AACAGAGAGCGTCTGCCACCCGCTTTAGGAGCCGGCCCAGCCTTAGCAGTGAGAATTAGCTGTTTGTATTTATGCATAGTCATCTTCCATCAATATGGGAGTCTTGTAACATAGTGATCAATGAAGCAAAAGCTGGTTGTAAAATGAGCAAGACATGGAAAAGGGTATATATGAGAGAGATGACAGTGTGCTAGTTTGATTACTGTTGTGCAGTAATACTAGCAACACAGGCTGTTACTGGAAAGGCATGGAAACATCTGCCGCATGCATTGTGCCCAGAATGTATTTACCATTTTACCACAAAACCAAGAAACAGTGGAGTTGCATCCCCATGGTCTCTACCTCATTTAGCCATCTCATTCATTGCTAACCGAGCAACATGCCTGGCAAAACCCAGGTGACTATCTCGGTCCAGTGTAACATTGAGTCCCTGGTTGTGCCAGCTTGAATTCATGCACTCTTAGAGACCTCTGCCCAGCATTTCAGTGTACAGTCGACATAGCCAGTGTGTTCAGGAAGCATCGTTCTATAATTAGAACAAACAGTATTGACAGTGGCCATGTGAAGCAGATAATCTTATTAAGACTAGCTAACTGAACATGAGTCCTTTTAAAAAATATTAGGTCTTTTATGAGAATTATTAACTGCATGAGCTGATCAAGGAGGAAAACAAATCTTTAAAATGAAACCCTATCTATAGGTTTGACTGATAAAAAATGAAATTATACTTGACAGTTAAAAATAGAAATAGTATCCAACTGAGGGATGAATATATTAAAAACACTTAAAACATCATGAGATTCTACTCACTTGTGAAAATTAAAACCATAATGAAAGAGTAAGGAAATCACTTTGCCAGAACTATATGACATGGTCTTGATCTCCCAGTGATCCTGGAGGAAGGCCTTTCTGTGGCAGACAGATGAGCGGGCATTTGCCTTAAACATTTTTGGTGCCTAAGACGTGAGCGTTGCTGCACACGATTACAGACTTTGCAAAAGACTCTTGCAGACTTTGCAAAGAATGCTTGCGGAACTTGCAACAGACTTTTGCAGACCTTGCAAAAGACTCTGTGGACCTTGCAAGAGAACCTTGCAAAAAAACTTGCAAAAGACTTGCACGTAGCCTCCAGCGGTTTTGATACCACAAACAAGAACCAAACAACAGTTTCCAGCCCTGTGAAGAACTGGACAACAGCTAACGGCGCATGTGCAGGGTGCTAGTTCATTGACCTTGGGGAAGGTCTTGTGACCCCTGAAACAGTATCCCTGAGACCACCCAGGATGCACTGAGCCTGCATGCAACCAGACCTCACCCACCCTTACATGACATCATACCCACCATGCATATGCATGATGTTTCCTGGAAGTGGGTGGAGATTTTGGGACTTGAACTGTATAAAAAGGGTAACACCAGAAGCTGGGGAGGGTCCCCCACCACCGACACACCAGAAGAAAGATGAGCAACAGACCACCACTGGATCCATGGGTGGTGAAATCTTGTTCTTCCTTTTTCTTTCTCTCCCCCCCCCTTCTTTCTCTCTCTCCCTCTCTCTTTCTTTCTCTTTTTCTCTCTTTCTGTCTCTTTCTAGGCATATAAAGGTAACATTGTTAAGAGTTTGTTGTATTTCATTCCAGGCACATACGAGTAATACTGTTGTATGTTTGTTTTTATAATATAATAAAAACTTTTGCCAAGCCACTATCGGTTGTTATCGGGCCAAATTTTCAGTAAATGTGTGACTTTTGTTGAGCCTCTAGAGCGATTGTCATCACTCTGGATTACCGTGCAGAGAATTTAAAAGTTAACCTCACCTTCACTCACTGAGTGAGATGGGACATTGTAATTGGCGTCACGGACAGGATTCTCTGTGAGAAACGATGTAGAGGGTTTTATGGGGATAACGGCCAGAGTGCCAAGTAAAGGTGAACTGATTTTCGGTTGTAGCTGAACTCTCCAGCAGAGGGTTAAAGCAACCCGGGAAATGCCTGACTTTGACTGCTCCCCTTTATTGGATTTGCCGAAGAGTTATAAGGCTTGCCTGACCCCGAGGGGGTTAAGCTGGGCTGAGGGACATTGGCCATCTCCAGCAACTGTGGCAGAATGGATTAGAGAATTGGCAAAGAGAACCGCATTAGGCTCAGAAAAGCGAAGGCAGTGGTTTGTGGTGTTCTGGGAGCCGTGTTAATAGCTGCCCAGAGGAATAGACATGATGTTGAACAAACTGAATGGGAAGACAGTGAATTTTTGCAAAATTCAGTTAAATCATTACAGGCAGAATTGGAAGTAGAGTGGATGAGGCAGCGACAAGCTGAAAAGGCATTAGCTGATGAGAAAAGAGTTGCAGAAAACTTACAAGGTAGCTTGTGGGATACTTTCGTGAGAGAAAGGGAGTTGAAAGTAAAACTGGCTTGGTATGAGGACGATCTGGAAAGTGAGCTGGGATTCTCCAGCTTAGCAAAAGAACATGACCTTATAGTGAGACAAGTTACCCCTCATCACCCATGGAAGGAGCTGGAAGCGGTGATGGAATGTGATCCCACTCCAAAACCCTGTCCCCTTGTTAAAACTGAAATTGTATATGATGGCGAAGATGCCGAACCAGCTATTACTATTACCACTAAAGAAACACCTTATACAGTCACTGAACTGGCAAAAGTACAGGATAAATATAGCAGGCAAGCCAAGGAAACTGAGACTGAGTGTGTCGGGAGAGTCTCTCTAACAGGCGAAGATAAAATAAGGCTTTCAGAAGAAGAGGCTCAAGGGTGTCGTGGTCCTGGAGTATTTTTGACAGTAGAAGATGATCGGGAACCCTGGTCCCTAACTCAGGGGGTGGTGTATTGGGCTGGGGGTTAGACCCCATAGAGGGGGGAGATCCCATTGCCATTCCGACCTCTGGGGTAAGCCAGCTTACCAAGAGGATACAAAAGTCAGCCTGCCTCCAACTGATGCATGATAGGCTTTTAGTTACCCGTCAACCTTCCCCTGTATTGTTGCTTGCCAACCTAGACAGAATGACTGCTTGATTAGAGGACTACGTGATTCACTAAGGTTTTATGCTGTACAAATTCAAGACCAATTGACAGCCACTGCGGTGGGGGGGAGGCTCAAGCCAGGCTATGTCTCACTTGAGGAGAGATTGCGTGGGAGTTGATTAATTGTAGTCGACACGTGAGGTTTATCATGAAAGAGGAGAAGGCACCAGCGGCAGTCCACTGAGCCGAGACAGAGGAGAGAATACCCCATCCCCAGGATAGAAGCCTTGCAGGGGGAGTGTTGAGAAACCAGCTGTGGAAGGAAGGCCTAGATAAAGGAATTTCTCAGGAGTTAAAGCACAACCTACCCCTCCCCAATTTGCAGGTACTAGTAAAGGTGTGGAAGACAGTAGATAAAAGTCCACTGGGAAAGGAGAACACCTTCACCCACTGAGTGGGATGGGACACTTTCTTGTGCAAATTATGGGTACACGAACAAAAAACACTAGAGATTTATATCATTAAATGGGGCAAGGAAGTAATAAGAATAATGAGATAACGTAGCCTGGATACTGGCACAGACTGTTTCCCAGTTGAAGATGTAATCATGACTCTACACGGTTTCTCTTTCTGTAGGTTTTTTGAATTCATGAATTTTATGTTTTTGATGAGAGTTGATTCAGGTTTGTCAGACTCTCCTAAAACTTGGTGACTTGGTCACGAGACTAAGGTGAACCTTAAATACAGATTTTATATTTATATTTATATTTCCCACATCTGTGTCTGCCCAACAATGCTTTATATAAAAAATGAATGCCAAACTATTAATTTTAAAAAAATTCCATTAAAAAACCCCAAACAACAACAAAAATTATAACTATAAAATAATTGTTCATTGTGGAATGAAAGCAGTTACAGAAGTTTACAAAATTAAGATCCTGAAAGAATCGGAGGGAGGAGAAATCCTGCTTTTCTTTTCTCAGGTGTTTTGAGCAGAAAACTCAACTGTGCTTGGAGCAGGGTCAGTTTTGGAGAGGAGTTGTTATTTTCCTTTAAGGTTCAAGTGTGAAGAACACAAGATGAAAGAAAGAACATAAAATGAGGCCAGATATTATACTGCAGCATGTTCTGTCTGGGGAAAACTGATGGCAACAAATTATAAATCAACATAACCCCACTCTCATCTCTGAATTACTGAGCACAAAACTAGAACCTTTGAGAGGCTTAAACAATCTATCACTTGTTAAGCTTTCATTAGAAAATTAGCTCATGATATGTAATGATCTTTCATATATATTTTAGTTCCTTTTAAGTGTTTAAATAGAATTTGAGTAATAACATTTTAATGTTCACCACAGAAGGTAACTAAATCTTTAATGGACTCCTGGTGCAATCAGTTTAATGATGCAATTTAATTGAGGTTTATGCAAAAAAAGAAGAAAAGGAAAACAGAAAAGACACCTTATTTAAGATGTAAAATAGCCACTATATTTTGTTTCACAAAACAGAAAAAGTTTTGAAGACAACTGTGTTTTCTAAATCCTCAAATAGTGTAGCTTTAGCCAATTCATTTTGAGAATTTATCTTTCAAAATATTTTGCTTTCTTACATATTTTAATTAAAGTCAGACTATTATTCTTCAAGTGTACAGAACCTTCTCCTTTGTCTCTTATGCACGGACACCATGTTTGTTATCCTTGTTAAGATATTTACTAAAATTCACTTTGAACCAGACCTGGAATTCCATCTTCCATTTCATTCTGAATTCTAAGATGTACACTGTCCAGTTGTTCTGATTTAAGGATATTTTACTTTTAAGATTTAATTCTAACCCTGACTATGGTAACTTTCAGTTTCACTGCATTACCTCCAGCACCCATTTTGGCGTTGTTCATTTTCAATACAATCTCCTTTAAAACATAAACAAGGTATTACTTTAACTTTGGGGCCACTGGTGTCAGCTGCAACCTCTCTGAGTGACTGATCCCACTTCATCCTTTCACATTCTCTTATCATTTATCTTGGATTAGTATTTTTTTACTGTTTACTTTGATTTATTTATTTTTAAGACTAACAAGATACAGCTTTTCACAGTTCTGCCACTATTTGTTTCTTGGCCTCTTCTCACTGATTCCAGAATATATTCTTATTTCTGAGTTAGTTTTTAAATAGGATTATATCCCCCTCCTTCCCAGCTCCACACTTCTGTCACTCCTTTTTAAACCTGAAGAAATTCCAAGCTTTGCCCATGACTTTTAGTTAGCTAGGTTTGTTGTTTAGCTCTCTTGGTATTGAGGTAGTTCTGAGAAACTTGGTAAATCCATATGTCAGGGGGCAGAACCTCACAGAAGCATTATGCTTATTTAGCTTCTCACTGATGAAGGCATGCACCTCATTTCTTAACACTCACCTAACTAGATTTTCAAGAATAAGATTAGCTATAGCTAAATCCTAAGGAGTTTGTCTATTCAAGACTTAAGTAATGACCTACTGAGTGTATAATCATCTGTAACAACTGCCTTTCAAAGGCTTCACAGCCCATCTCAGATACTAAATTTAAAGGATCAGACTACCTGCTAAACAAACCTGTGTTATTTCTGATGGACCTTGCACAGCGTTCATTGGTGAAATCAGAGACAAGTTTTCATAGCTGAAATTCATATTCCTGCTTCATGCTTATGATGCAGTAAACTTTGGCATGAAGTCATCAAACATCATGCTCTGATAGATATGCGTCTTTATTGTACAACGATTACATTAAACGTGGTTCCTAACACATGACATCACCTTGTCAGAGATACTCACAATCTCTGATATTATACCCAAGGTGTTTAATGACCCAGATTTATCATATCTGAAACAGTATGTGAAGTGCCTGAATAAGGACTACTGTTAATAACCTTCTCAAATTCAATAAGGATTTTTGAACCACCATTAAGCTTCTCTCCAGCAACAACAAACCTTTATCCAAAGTTTTCTTAAAAGCAACTTTAGGAATAACTTTTTTTAAAGATCTGAAACTGAAACCTCCTGTTTCATGTCAAGATTATTTTTCTTTAAACTACTTTTTCTAAGATAAATATATACAGCAGAATGTATTTTTAAAAATCTAATAAAACAAAACATTGCCAAATTAAACACTTAGCTGATCATATATCACTCCTTCTATGCTGAGAATGAGCCACATGTGACAGAACGTGAACATTTTGCTTATTGTCCTACAGGAAACAGACAATATGTCAGTGAGTCAGATAAGTAAGTGCTTGGAAAGGAGGGAAATTAAAATTAAAACCTTTATAAATTAAAAAAATAAATTATTGAGGAATAACTCATTTCCTATGATTATTGAAGAGTGTGTATAATTTCAGATTCCTAAAATAGTTATTCTGAGGCTCATCTCAAAGATCAGAATATACCCTGGTAATAGAACACAAAATCTCATAATCACAGAATTGGTTTGGTTGGAAGAGACCTCTGGGATCATCGAGTCCAACCTTTGCCCCAACACCACCATGTCAGCTAGACCATCGCACTAAGTGCCATATCCAGGCTTTTCTTAAACACCTCCAGAGGTCTAACTCTACCACCTCCCTGGGCAGCCCATTCCAAGGCCTAACAACTCTTTCTATGAAGAAATGCCTCCTCATTTCTAGCCTGAACTTCCCCTGGCACAGTTTCGGACTATACTCTCTTGTCCTGTCAGTAGTTGCCTGGGAGAAGAGGTCGATTCCCACCTCACTACAACCTCCTTTCAG
>NW_009615544.1:0-10984 GCF_000690535.1 Cariama cristata
CTACCAGGTGCTGAACTTCGGCATGATCGTCTCGTCCGCCCTCATGATCTGGAAGGGGCTGATGGTGGTGACGGGCAGCGAGAGCCCCATCGTGGTGGTGCTGAGGTAAATCCCACGGAAAGGGATTGTTAAATGGGGGTTTGTTCAGCGGTAGCGCTTCGAGGTGAGGGTTAGACCCCACGGGGCGTGGGTAAGGGCTGGAGAACCCCGGACCCTGCCGTGGCGTGGCGGGGCTGGGGCCGTCCGGCCCAGCCGGAGGAGGTTTTCAGGAGGGATGAGGCAGCTGGAGGCTCATGCCCAGTCCCCGGCGGGTGAGAGGCTCTCTAAGAATTCGTGTTCTCCTGTAACGCAGAGGAACAGCAGGGGAAGAGGAAGTAGGTAAGCAAGGCTGTCAGCCTTACGTAAAAATAGCATCTCACCGCTTCTGTCAGCTAGCTGGATTGTTCATTAAAGAGATGGTCCTGAGGAAGGGGAAGGAGGAGGAAGGACATCAAAGAAATACGATGAGAGCGCAACCCAGGCATTTCTGGATAGTACAAAACCTCCTGGAGAAATGCTTAGCAGTGTGGGTGAAAGATACTTGAAAAAGGAAGGACTTCAAGCAGGGCGTGATGAACCCATTGCTTGGGGCGGATCATCTGTGTATAAAAACAATGTTTGTGGCAGAACTCGTCTTCTTGTCAAGGCTAATGGTGCTTCCCATAGTAGAAGTTGTGGTATCAGAACATCGCAGGTGGTATCTCCTGCTATACCTGTCCACATGTCTTGTTGCTACAAGTATGTGGTGAGTCTTGGTTAGTGAAAAGGAAGTTGAAATCTTTGAGATGCCAGGGAATAAACTCATGTAGTGAAAAGGAGTTGTTGGTTTTTTTAAATGGGAACTGGCTTGCTGAAATGCCTGGTGAGTTTTATAACGTGATATGTTGCATCCTTAAAAGTATCCGCTAACTCTTCTTTCGCAGCTGCTTGTTTTTTTCCTGGCCTTCTAGTAAGCTGTAACATGGCCAGGAAAAGGGGAGACTTAGCTGTACTCTTATATAAGGGTTATCACTCTGTAACTGGATATGTTTTAGGTGTTAATGTTACCCTCGCAGAAGTGCCGTGCAGTAGGTGCCACCAGTGTTACTCCCACCCTCCTACTGCCTGGGACAAATTCCCGTGGCCGAAGTTCTTGTTCAGCTGTTGGATGCTGGCGTGGATACTGCATGTGGCCTGTTCTGTGGCTGGGTTGGCCTTTCTGTGTGTTTCTACATCGATGTAATTACCACATGCCATTTAACAAAACTTCCTCCTGATGTGTCTGTGAAGTACAGGGAAGATGTTTCACACTGTTCCTGCCAGTGAGTAAGACGGGCCATCAGGTTACGTCCCTTCTTCAGTGATGTGATCTTGCATTCTGAATAGCAGCTTCTGTGCTGTCTCAAGATAAAACACAAATATATGCAGTACTTAAAGTTCATCAGTTTGTTTCGTACTGCATTATTTATTTGGAATTAAGAAGGTTAAGTATTTTGTAACAATTGCCATTTACAAGACAGGAGAAGAATAACGTGGATAGCAGTGACTGAAATAAGATCATTAAGCAAAGCGATGAATCACAATAACAAATCTTTAGCACACCCGTCTGTCTGTTCCAGATGGGAATACAAGAGCCCATATGTTTTCACTGCTTTGTTCGCAAGGATCATCTATCTACCTGCAAAAAATAAGTGAAATAAAAAAAGCTTCTCAACACTGCAGTGCTGCCAGTGTAGCCCTACCAATGAAGAGCTCAGAAGTTGAGAAGATGCTGCTTGTTATTGGCTTTGTTGTTATTAAGAAAGCAAAAGGCTTTTCACATTTGGTGTGCTTTTAACACTGGCTGCTGATACTGCTCTTTTCCCACCAAATCTAAACTGCTGGTAAATCACTGGTGGTGATTGAAAATCTGATTGTAGTAGAAGTTGGATACCCGACGGCTGTGTAAGGTGGTTTTCTCAGGAGCTCTTCATTGAAGTTCTTGTGAGATTTTTCTTAAAGGACTATAAACTCCGAAACCTGAGTGTTTAAATATTGTTCAATTGCTCCTCTTCTCTTTTTCAGTGGAAGCATGGAGCCTGCGTTTCACAGAGGAGATCTCCTGTTCCTCACGAACCGAATTGAAGATCCAATCAGAGTAGGAGAAATCGTGGTCTTTAGGATAGAAGGAAGGGAAATTCCTATAGTCCATCGTGTCCTGAAAATTCATGAGAAGTATGTCAAGAATTTGGGGGGTTATACTGCAGATGTTCAGCTAAGTTGTATTTTTCCTCATCTCCTTGGGTAAATGACTGGCTGGGATGTCAGTAACAGATATCCAGGTGCTGTAGGAAGTAACATAGAAGTTTCAGACAGACAAAATCTGCCCTCCTTGGTTTACTTGTAAAGATCATCCAGCAGAATGCACAAGCTGAGAAGTCTGTGCCAGTATCCTGGACTCCCCATGTTACTTAATGTCTCCTGTGCCATCATTTCCCTCCCAAGCTGCTATGTAATGTTGCTGTGTTATCTCCTGTAAGTGTGACTGCATTTGTGTGTGTGAAGTGAATCTTGTTTGTAGAGGTAGAACTTATGGAAGAAGGGTATTTTGTGTGTAGCATGCATTATTTTAAAACTTATCTTTATGGTCCTGGTTCCTGCTCTCATGCATAGGCAGGGTGTTTCTTTTCTTCTCTCTAAGAAGTTTTGTGTTGTTATACTCAGAGTCTCTGTATGTGCTGTGCTCTCTGTGTACTGTTCATTCTCTAAACATTTAGCAGGTTGCATGTCTGAAGGAATGAAGTGCAGTCGCTCTGGTCTGATTGCTGACAGGGCTTAGTTTTCCGAGCAAGGCTTCCTCTGCAGCCGTGAGCCTTCCGATTTTGCTGGATGGAACTGTGACTGCTCCAGGCCAGTCTGTGGGGATAGGATCCAGCCCCGTGAAGCATTTGAGTGAACACTCAATCTTGAACTGAATCGCTGGTTCTTCAAGCCAGCTCTGAGAGGGCAACCGTTGGATGGAATCCCAGCATCTGTTTCTGCTGAGTAAAAACCTGCTGCAATATGAGTGAACTGGAGCTATACCAGCGCTCAGAGATCTGTTCCTAGTTTAAGTGGATCACTGGAATTGTATGTAAAGGTGGCATTTGAGGATTGCTGTAGTCAAGTGAGGTCGATGGGATAGAGAGGGTCCCTTCGCCTGGGTATTCATAGCAGCCTCGACTGTTGGGACATCTAGACCATTTGTCTGGCCCAGTGTCAAGGTTGACCAGCTTCGTGCACATGAATAATCCAGCCAAAATCCTGGCTATGAGAGAGTGGCACTTCTCCCAGTAGACAGAGCAGATTCTTTGCTGTTCAGATTTATTCTGTACCCAAAACTTTTAACCATGTCAGTTTTCAAAGTACTGTTCTTTGATACCACTAATTTAAAAATAAGGTCAGTATACTTGGTAAATCTGATATCTAACATTGCACGTGCACTTTTTTGTGATGTCTCGGGAGCTCTTTTAAGTGAAATGCTACTTTCCTCCTCCCCTGTTGCATGCTAAAGGCTCAGCTGGGCTCCATTGCTGCTGCTTGGGCTGATTATTAAAGAGGCCAGAAAGGTCAGGGTCTTCTGTCTCTGCTCTCAGCCAGTGTCTGGGAAGGAGAAGCAGAAATGTAAATTCTGTGTGACAGTTCATCTCCAGGTATTACCCACCCTTCTTTTTTTTGCCTGGGTCTATCTTGGCACTAGGTATTAAGGTATCCAGCGCTTTTTTTTTTTTTTAAAAATGTAACAGGATTGTAGTGCCGATCTTAGATTCTGTGAAGTAAAGCCATTCTCCAGTATTTTAGGTTTCATTTAAATAAAAGAACCAAACACAAACCTGATCTTTATGTTAGGAAAGATAAAGCTGAAAATATCCATACTGTGACCCGGAGCTGGCTGATGAAGGCAGGACTCGGGTATCAGTTGCTTCTTTCACTATTTAAAGAATATTTTTCTGGTGCCAGTTTGGAATTTAAGAGTGTCCTCTGAACAGCTGGAGTTTCCCATTTCTTCCTGTAGTTATGGACTGAATACGAAAACTGTAAAAAGTCTCTGCGAAAGCTGACAGGAGTATCAAAATGAAAGAGAACAGAAACCCTGTTCTCTGTGATTTTGTCACAAGTTGGCTCCAGTTCACATCAGTATTGTTTCAGTGAGAGAATATTTTTTACTTGTTAGCCTTTTCTTCTTAGTTCCGAACAAAGTTGAGTTCATTCTTTATCAGTGAACACAGAGTCTGTGGTCAAAATTTACTTAGTGGTTTTGGTGCAGGACAGCCAGACCAGATTTCATTCACTTTTCAGACAGCAGGGCAACTGTGCTGTGGGCTTCTTGTGCTGGTTCATGATAGAGCATTGAATCTGCTCAATAAGGTGGTGCACTCCTACACCATCAGTCTTCAGAGCTGAAACTACATTATCTGCACCTTTGGGTGTCTTCATCTTTTTCCAGACTGTATCTCTAAGCTCCCAGAGTGTTTGTTGTTCCTACACTGCAAGTCAAATGTGCTTTGAAGAAAGATCTGGGTTTTTTTTCCCCCTTTTTTTCCCTTCCAAGCTTGTCCTGTCAAGTAACACACGTTGATATTGAGGCATGATGAAAACAGCATGAGCTCTGAAGACCTGAATATTTTCCTGTGTTGCCTTTGATCTGTCGTTTCTGTGAGTAAGCTGACAGAATCAGGCAACGAGAACACCCTTGCTCAGCATCTGCCTTCAGATGCCACAGGGAGATGACAGCGGCCAGCCGATCCCCAAGTGGTGGCACAGACTGCTGCTTAGAAGCAAGCTGAATGGAAATGACTGGGGAAGGATGCATAATATGGGGCATAACAGCAGCTGTTTCCAGGTGAAAGCAAAAGTTCATCTGCTCCAGGATCCTATTTCTGGCAAGCTAACTAATTCATCTCAGGACAAATTAGACTAGAGAGAGTATGTAGCAATAATTTCCCTGCTTTCTGCAAATTATGATTTCAAGCATAAAGTCACAATTCTTTGTTAATAGCCTCCTTTTCTCTTTTACATGGAGTATTTAGTCACCTTTTGAACTGATAAAATTTTTTGGCATCCAAAATATCCTTCCAGAGAGACGTGGCTTAGTTTGTGCTGTTGTTCTCCATAGCACCTTCTCTGGCTTGTTTTAACCTCTTACCTCTGAGTTTTATTTGATGCCCTCTAGGTCTTGTATTGGAAGAGGCAGTGAAAAGCTGTATGATTGTTGATGTCTGTGTCATTTGTATTGGACTACCATCATATCTCCCATCAGTTCTGTCTTTTCCAGGCTGAAGAGTCCTGGTCTGTTGTTTCTTGTATGGAAGTGGTTCCAGACCTTGTTGTCCATTTCTGAACCTTTGCCAGTTCTTCTCTCCATTTCAAAAAAGGATGTAGGGGGTTCAGAACTGCACAGAGCATTCAAGATGTAGGCACATCGTGAGTTCATGCAGTATCATAATGGTATTGTTTGTTTTGTTCTGTCCCCCTTTCCTAATAATTTCTAAGTTTCAGCTTGCTTCTGACCACTAGTGAGTAGAACTGTATGCTTTAACCCCAAAGTCTCATTTTGGGTGGTAGTATGGAGCACAGAACCCAACATTTGTGTATGAAGCAAGAGAAGCATCAACATGAGGGAGGTCAAAAGCAAAGAGGCAATAGCTGCACCTTCGCTAGAAATGGCTCATTCTGCTGATTCTGTTCTTAAACTCTGCTGGAAAGCTTGGCTGGGGCCAGAATTCATTCTTTCATTGGTAGTTTTTTTCCAAACCGTTTGCTTCCCATTGCATTTGACAGTTTCCCTTTCTCATCCTGCTCAAACGTGTAGGATACGATTGCTTCTAATATCTATACATGCTGGTTCTGGAACAACTTTTAATAAGTTATTTCTCTCTGACTTCCCTGACTGTCTTGTCTTTGCTAGGCAAAACGGTGACATCAAATTTTTGACAAAGGGAGACAATAATGCGGTTGATGACAGAGGGCTATACAAACGAGGGCAGCACTGGTTGGAGAAAAAGGACGTAGTAGGACGAGCAAGAGGGTAAGTGAGGTTGAAAAAGATATGGCTTTTTACACTGCCCTCCCCCAATGCCATCTGTTAATGGCCCCTTCTTTGTAACTCTCCCTGCTGTGTTTTTGTGACCTGCCTGAAAGCATTTCAAAAGGTACTGTGGAGAGCTAAAAAACAAAGGTAGTTCAGTTCTTAGCTTGGCTTAAGCAAAGGTCTCAAGCTGTGAGCTGCATCCTGAGATTTTGATACTGGATGGACACCAATGCAAAGGCAATGTTGCATGCTCAGATGTGATCAGAATTTTCATTGAAATTATTCCGAAAGGCACAGTCTTTGCAGGTAAGCGAAATCTGAACAAGGCAAAGGCTAAAACACGCTCTGGGGCTGGCTTCTGTACTTTGGACGAAGAAGTCCTAAGCCTGTTGACTGTAGCCCTTGGCAGGCTTGAGTGGCTCTTGCTTTGCACAAGTACTAGGGCAGTGCTTCTCCCGTATGCACCCCTGAATACTGTTTGTTTTAATAAAATCTTTATTCTTGTAGATTTGTGCCCTATATTGGAATAGTGACTATCTTAATGAATGATTATCCCAAATTTAAGGTAAGAGCTCTTTCATTTTCTACCTGCTTCTCACACCCCAGCTAAAATTACTTCATGAGAACTTTATACACACAGGCAGAACCATTTGCCCTGTGTGTTTGCTGCTGTTACGGCATCTTTAGATGTGAATGTGCACTCTTGTGTCTTCTCTTCTTTCTCTTACAGTATGCAGTCCTCTTTTTACTGGGTTTATTTGTGCTGGTCCATCGAGAGTAGCCTCTTGCACTGAAGTATGAGGTGAAGGTGCCATGGATTTTTTAGATGAATGTTTTAACTAGATGATGGTCCAACGTGCCGAGAGGAAGGAGAAAACATGCGTTTCAAAGCTTCTTGCCAGTTTGGGTTTGTTTTGTTTTTTACTGCGTAAGGGCGAATGTATGTCACAGTATTTCCAATGGTTTGTCACATTTTAGCATTTTTAGTGAGTTTTTATATTAAAAATTTAAGCCAAACCATTCAGTGTTTGTACTTTGAAGCTGAGCTTCCTCTCAAAGTGCCTACTGGACTGTGTCCTCTAAGTCTACGCCTCCGCTGGGCAATCTTGACCTCTTCCTATGCTGACTGAACTGTCAAACGGTGAGCTGTGGAGGTGATGTTTTTTCCAATTTGGAACGGGAATAAAGATTTTGCAACTCACCTGGTGTGAGCCCTGCCACATTCTTCGTTATTGCCCTGCTGAGTGCAGCCTTGTTGCCCACTTTCCCTGGGGGGGGTACCTGGGCTTTGCCATTGCAGACTGACTCCTAAAGCCTAGCGAACTAACTTGTCCTCTCTTTACAGAACAACAGCAGCTGCTCCTCTCATTATTTTTTTTGAGAGTAAGCAGTCCTGAGCTGTACATCCATTAAATATTTCTATGTTTCTGTAAATCACACTGAAGTAATCTGCTCAAAGACTGCAAGGTGTTTTGGGCAGAAGATGACAAAGGATTACTCTATGCATAAACTGTCATTGTGGCACTAGGTAACAGAAGAATTGAGATGGGAAATACCCATAGCTGTTTGGCAGGGATGATTTAGTAGGATGCAACAGTAGAATTTTCTTAGTTTTGGAAACAGATTTTAGGTCTCTAATGGTCTCTGCAGCTGGCCACGTCTTAGAGCTCTGAAAGCTGCACAAAGGCTGAGCCCCCACTGCCCTGAAGTCGGAAAGAAGAAACCACTTGTCACCATGTGCAACAGCTTTTCTTCTAGGCTTCACATTCAGGATAGTGACCCTGCTTGTTTAGATGTGGTGTCAAAGGAGAGCCCAAGGAAGATGTACAAGGCAGAGACTGTAGTTATGAGCTTCGATACAAATTTGTGCCACCTGCGCTGAGTGATTGACCATTATTACTCACCTCCATGGTGTCTGTACCAACTTGTGAAAACACTTTACTTCCCCTTCGCTAGGGCAGATCTTCACAAGAGCAGGCAGTAGGAACACGGTGCCATTGCTATCTCTGTCCAAGGCTGCCTGACCCTGCGGCAGTTTACATACTGGTTGTCTTTCTAGGACAGCTTCCCTGTGGCAGTGGGAGCCTGTCTCCTCCCCATCTTGTGCTTTCCTTGGGTTAACAGTTCTCTGATACTTACAAAATCTACAGAGTTCAAAGCTACTGTGTGTTACTTCAGGTGCATTTCACGGCATCCTCTATTCCTTCTTCTTCATGACTGCTGCAAGATTCCACAGCAACAGGGATCATTAAAGGTGATTACTGCTGCCGCACACATAGTTTGTGTGGAGTAAAAGCGGTCAGGAAAGGCAAGGACAAAACCCAACAGGGTGTTTATGGTCTATTTTCAGTTTCTTGTATATGTACCTCATTAGGCTTGTCAGGCCTGTCCCATCTATGGAGGTGAATTGTGCCGTTAGTTATGTCCATGAGACTGTTTTGCTTAATGCTCAGTAGCAGGGCTGACCTGTGGTATCCCAACAAGAGCTGTTTTAACCAAGTAGTTTGTTCCCTGGGTAGGATGAAGCAAAAAATCATCTTATGTTTGGGACACTGCAAAGAGTCTATGAACAAGTTCAGCCCCTAGCGCTAAGCCTTAGGCCTGTGGCTCTTTGAGTAATCCTAACTTGGTAATAAAATCCTTATTTCCTACTCCCTGTGGTGGAGACCTTGAGAAGAGAATTTGGACAGAGAGTTTCTCCAAAATGCTTGAGTCATGGATGGGATGTTTTGTCAAAAGCTAAACCTGAGTAGCAGTGAGGGAACACAAAATCTCTTTTTCAGAGCTGCCATCACTGTGGAGCATCTACGTGTGGACTTGGAGCAGCATTTCTGCCTTCGCAGGTAGCGCTGAGGCTGAGTCTCTGTTCCCTGCTTTGCCTTTAGCTTAAACTGGTTTTGTGCATAAATTGGTTTTTAACTTGGGCTCACATGAAGGGCTGATTAGAGCTCTTCTGAAATCTGCTAATCAGCACCTCTCAGTGAAAACTTGCTGAAAGTGCTGCTGTTGCTGTTCTCCAAGTCCTCTCACTTTCACACCCTTTGCAAAAATCTGAGCATGCAGCAGTTGTGTTACTGTCACTGAGTTAATTTAACAAAAAAGGTAAAATACAAAGAATTTCTTATTATAGAGCAAGGATTAGCTCTTAAAGAGCATCTGCTGAAACCCCAGTTCTGAGAGAAAAGAAACGGTGATTTTGAGATGCTAGGAAATAATAACGTACAGGTCCTGCGTGGGGCAGGATTACCCTGCTGGTGTTGCTGGTTGCTGGCAGCAGGTGTCGGCAGTTGGTGCGGCTGAGGACACCCGCTCGTTGCCAGTGTGGGTGCAAACCCATGCCTGGGCACTTGCAGGAAGGTGTGCCTTTCCCAGCCTTGCTCTCGCATGATGCTCTGTGAAGTAATTGAGCAGGAAGCACTTAAAAAACCCAAGGTGGTTGGGGTAAAGGGTGGGATGAAGCCCGCTGCAGCCCAGCTTCAGTGGGTTACTCTCTTCTGGGTTTGCAGACACTTACAAGAACAGAAAAAATTGCCCTAAATCAGGGGCTGCAGTGTAAGATTTGGGAATTCATCTCCATGGCCCATGTTCTGCCTATTTTCAGCTCAGTGTATCTGAGAACGCGGTTCTGTGTTATCTGCGGTCGTGAAATGAGGTGTTGCTTCTAATTAGAGCGAGGATAAATAAGCAGTTAATCCACTCACAGGTCAAACACCCACCACCTCCCACACTGCCTCCCACATCACCTCCCGCATCCCTGTAATGCCTTTCCTGAGACAGTGGGAAGAGGGGGTGCAGGGGATGAGCCTGCACAAGCTGGAAACTGAGAATATGGGGGCAGGATGACAGAGCTGCTGCTGGCTCTGTCCCCGCCAGAGTTAGTGTGCTTTGCTGAGCAGAAAAGCTACAGAGCATGCAGGATCTCTGGTTCAGCTGGGTGCTAATGCTGAAATGTTTGGCGAGCGCTGCCGTGCCCCTGCAGAGCCAGGGTTTTTGCTGTTAGAACTTGATGTGTCTTTGGTTTTTACTTCAGTTTTATGCTTTTTTAAAGGTGAAGCTGTCTGGCCAGCTCCAGCAGAGCCTTTGAGACTTAAAGCTTAGGAAAGTTGGACATCTTTGTGTCACAACACGAATGGGATTTGTTTGTAAAGTATGTGGGTGTTGAACGGTCTCGTTTATAAAGAAAAAAAAAATAAAAAATTCTGCCAGGGCTAAGATTGCTTCCGTCTCTGTTGTGGTTACAGCCAAACAGCGCAGGTTTTCTGGTAGGCAATTGCATTGCTTAATTACTGTTCAATCACATCTGCAGTTCAGGGCACAGATTCCTTCATGGGTAGGAGTTGTTTCATAGAGCAAAGTAATGCTGGGCTGTTTCTGATTGTTACTAGAATTTTGTTGGGTGAGCCTTTTTTTTCATATTGAAGCTAAATGCATAAGCAAAAGCATGATGGATGGGAGGTGAGCTGTGAGGGGTAATGTATTGAAAGTTGAAGCTCCTTGAGATGAAGCCTGTCTTTGTATGTTTATGATGCTGTCCTGGTTTGGCTAAAACAGGGCTATTTTCTCTTTTCAGGAGTTTTTCTTTCCATCAAATCCCTTCTAAGTAACTGCACTTTCTGAAAGTACAGCTACATGTTTTTCAGACACTGTCTGCATTTCAGACCTGATGACGCTCGATGTTTATAGTTGCTACTGAAGTATCAGTAGGACTGGTATGCAGAATGGCCCATGTTTATACTTATCCCCATGAGAACCAAGGCCACTGCTGGCCCCCCTTTGCTAAGCGAGTAAAAAGTCGTAAAAGGGTCACACCTGCGGAAGAGTGCAGACGGGACAGGTGACCAAAAACTGACCAACGAGGTATTCCACGTCATCCTTAGTATAAAGCTAAGGGATCAGGAGGGCCTAGCTCTCTTGTCT
>NW_009615544.1:11095-15444 GCF_000690535.1 Cariama cristata
CCCGTGGCCCCGCCCGGGTGCGCCAGCGGCCGAGCCTCTGGGGGCTGCGATCCCCCACCCTCATCGGGACACTCAGCATCGGTTTTGTATACTTTTCCTTATTTCCATTATTAGTACTCCTAGTATTAATACCCTATGCTTTTTTTTTTCCATTATTGTTGTATTATTAAAGTAGTTTTAATTTCCAACCCATAAGTCTCTCTCCCTTTTCTCCGTCCTTTCCCCTCCTGGGGGGAGGGAGGGGGTTAACAGAGAGCGTCTGCCGCCCGTTTTAAGTGCCGGCCCAGCCTTAAACGGTGACAGATGCTTGAGCGCACAGTTGTCAGTTAAACAGTAATAAGCATTACACTGTTTCATCCAGATCTGTTGCAGCATATTGCTTAGCAGGGGTTTCTAGGGCTTGGATTTGTAAGATGATAGATTGCATGCTTTCTTTAATGAGAACGGCTAATCTCATGGTGGTTTTCTTGCCCTTAAAATCAGAACAGGTCCACCTTATTTTTTCTGAGGAGAATCTGCAAGGTGAAGTCTTGTCCATGCATGATTCGAAGACCACTTCCTACTGGAGAAATGCATGAATGCAGACCCGGTGTGCAGCTCCCAGAGCGGGCTAAGCTCCTTGGCCAAGAGAAGGAAAGGAGAGGTGGCTTAGGCAGAGCGTGTCACTTGGGGATGGCTCCTGTGCCGAAGCAGGGGGAACACAAAGCAGATATTTACAGGATCCCAGGCTGAAGATGCAGACAGTGTCAGTGATTCAGTGGCTGAATCAAATGAGGAGTGTCCTGGTTCCAGTCCTCAGACTGCAAGGTGCGCCTGGGCGATGCCAGAAGGGCACAGCCTTCCCAGTTCCCATCAGTATCAGCAGCTCCTGGTGGTAGTTGGTGCGTAGTAGATAACTGATCTGACCATCTCATCACTGGCTGCTGGGAGAAAAGAAATAGCACCTACATTGTATTTTGAGCCAATTGATGTCAGATTTCTGTCATGTAATTCTGGTTGGGACACTTCTGAGCTAGGCCTGGATTTGCCTGCAGGAAAACAAGATTTTGTTCTTTTAAGTCTTCTTGCAGAGCAGTTATTTGTCCAGCGGTCGTGGAGTCAGTGGGAAACCTCAGGGAAAACCAGAACTCATTTATGGCTTAAATGAAAATTGAAAGAGTTGAAAACAAGATGTGCAAGATTTCAAATTTTATCTTTTATAAACAACAGTTGTTGCCTGTGGACGAATGAATGTAACAGAGGGATTTAATCTTTGTAAACAAGAGATAAATGCATCAAAATAGACCCTGAGGCCCATGGCAGGCTTTAAATTTGACTTGGCTTTGGAGAAGCGGTGAAGAAGAGGCTGAAACAACTTAACCGCTACCAAGAGTTTTATTGGCACTAGGAGCTCTGTGAAGGAGACAAACAGGGATTCGAGGCCTTTGCTCATTGTGTGTGTTTTTTATTAGAGCCATCAGTTTCGAGCATGCATTCGCCTTCCCAGGTGGATATGCGCAGGGCCTGGGAGCGCCTCCACTGTGTTTCTTGAGCTCTACAGCTCAGAGTCTCTCCCAGGCCAGACTGGCCACCTCTCTGGGAGATGTATTAGTCAATGCCAGAGTATCGAAGCATAATTCAACAGAGAAGAAACAAAATGGACCTTGCTTTAAACGTTATGAGCCATGGTATTTCCAGGTCAGTCTGTTATGTTTGTTCATTATTAGCTCAGCATTAGCAAGGCCCTCTTAGCTCTGCAGTTTTTAGATACATATATTTTGCATAGTTATGGAAAGGTCTCCTTTCTTTGCCTGGTGAAATCTTACTTCGTCCTTAGGTACGTATGGAGGATTTGCTAGTAGTGCCCATTTCACAGGTCTGTTACTACTCATATTAGCCCTGCATGGTCAAGAGTTGCTCTTTGATAAGGAACGGGGCACCCCAGATGTCCTGTGCTGCTATCAGCTCCTGGACACCAGCAGTGGAAGAACCTGCAGAAGAGATCAGCCACCGAGAGGGTAGCAACAAACCCCCAGGCCTGGGTGGAGCTGCTCACAAGCTCTGAAGGGATGCAAACCTGAAGGTGTTGACCTGTTTGCCATGGTGAGCACCCATTCTGTCAAGCCCACCATAGCACCAAGGGACAGACTGGTGGCTGAGGTGGAGGTACAGGGATCTGTAAGCTATAAACCAGATCTGTGGACTGGAAAGGAGTAAGGATGCTTTAAAGAGTAGAGTTGGAGCTTGTTGAAGGAATTGGGAGGTGTATGGGCAAGATGAGCCCACTGGGATCATCCACCTGGATTTCCCAAAGGTATTTGGCAAGGTCCCTCAGCAAAGGCTCCTAAAGAAAGGAAGCAGCCCTGGAATAGGAGGTGAGGTCCTTACAGGGAGAAATCATTTGCTAAAAGGTAAGGACCAAAAAGTAGGACACAACAATCTCTGCAGCAGCAAACACCAGGGAGCTGTGCAGGGACTGCGTTCAGCATATTCAAAAATGATCAGCAAAAGCAGGCAAATACTGAAGTTTGCTGCTGATACATGGGGTTGTGTGGATGAAGGCCAACAACGGAAAGAGACTGGGCAATAAAAACCATGAAATTCAAATGTACATAAATACAAAATGGTGCACAGGGGGAAAAAACAATTTTAACTCTATTTATAAAACAACAGGTTCTGAGTTAAGTGTTACCATCTGGAACATTGGGGTTGTAACGGATTGTGCTATGAAAATGTCAGTTCAGTGGTCAGTAGCCATCGAGAAAATAAATTGCGTGCAAGAATTACTAGGGGAAAACAGACAGCAAAACAGACAATCACTGTTTCCTCCAACTGGAGACATCAGAGGACAGTTGCTGTTTAACATCTTTGTCAGTAACTTGAACAGTGGGATGGAGTGAACCCTCAGCAAGTTTGCCAACGACACTGAGCTGTGTAGTGCGGTCGACACGCTGGAGGGAAGGGATGTCATCCAGAGGGACCTGGACAGGCTTGAGAAGTGGGCCCATGTGAACCCCATGAAGTTCAACAATGCCAAGTACAAGGTCCTGCACATGGGTTGTGGCAATCCAAAGCACAAATACAGACTGGACGATGAGTGGATTGAGCAGCCCTGAGGAGAAGGACTTGGGAGTGCTGGTTGACGAGAAGCTCAACATGACCAGGCAATGCACGCTTGCAGCCCAGAAAGCTGACCGTGTCCTGGGCTGCATCAAAAGCAGCGTGGCCAGCAGGTCGAGGGAGGGGATTCTGCCCCTCTGCTCCGCTCCGGTGAGAGCCCCCCCTGCAGTACTGCCTTCAGCTCTGGGGCCCCCAACACAAGAAGGGACATGGACCTGTGGGGTGGAGTCCAGAGGAGGCCACAAAGATGATCCGAGCGCTGGAGCACCTCTGCTGTGGGGAAGTGCTGAGAGAGTTGGGGTTGTTCAGCCTGGAGAAGAGAAGGCTCCGGGGAGACCTTAGAGCAGCCTTCTAGTGCCTCAAGGGGGCTTATGAGAAAGCTGGGGAGGGGCTTTTTACAAGGAAGGGCATGGAGTGACAGGACAAGGGGCAACGGCTTTAAACTGAAAGAGGATAGATTTATATTAGATATAAGGAAGAAATTCACTATGAGTGGTGAGGTAGTGGAACAGGTTGCCCAGAGAAGCTGTGGATGCCCCATCCCTGGAAGTGTTCAAGGCCAGGTTGGATGGGGCTTTGAGCAACCTGGTCTGGTGGAAGGTGTCCCTGCCCATGGCATGGCAGGGAGGTTGGAATGAGATGATCTTTAAGATCCCTTCCAACCCAAACCATTCTATGATTCTGTGAAAGGAATGGTGCAAGCTAAGGATCCCTAGAGCTTTGAGGCTGCTTTGGGTGAGAAGGGACCATTCCTGGAGGGTATGGATCTGCGCAGGGATGCAGACAGGTAGCTGCAGGCTGCTCTCACCCAGCCCCAGAGGGTTAATCACACTGGGAGAGGGTATGGTGTGCTCTGTGCAGACGCATATTCTGCCTGGAGGACATAACCATCTATCAGAAGCCTGGCATTTGCTGAGTCACCTCTGTCCTTTCCAGGCTCCATTGCAAGGCCCTTGCAGGAAGCTGGTGGCCAACAGGCCGGTCTCCTGTACCACCTGTGGAAGCTGGTGCCAGCAAAATCAATTTCTAGAATAAAATTTGTAGTGCTTTTTTTGATACGTAAGCTGGGAAGATTCCTTTGGTGGCTGGTAACAGTTGGGAAAATGAACCTCTGCTGAGCTGGAGAGAGCCAGCGGTGGAGGAGCGCTGCAGTGACAATTCCTGCCCTGGATGCTGGAGGTCTCAGCAGGCTCCAGACCAAGTTGTCACATCAGCAGACTCCAGCCTCCTCTGCTACCAAGCCGGGGCTC
>NW_009615544.1:15475-18001 GCF_000690535.1 Cariama cristata
TTGGCAGATGGGTGTGCAGGTGCTGGGGGGCCCGGCTCTGCATGCCAAAGTTGGAGGAAGGCAGAAGCAGAAAATCTATCACAAGCCCTGCCAGGCTGGTTACTGGGGATTGGAGTTCAGGTTATGGTACCTCTCTCAGACGGGTCCCAAGTGCCTGTTATTTTTCCCAAATTAGGAACATCACCTCTTTGCGAAGAAGATACGGACTGAAAAATCCAGAGAAAACGTGGTCTCCATTTGTAAGCAAGGTCACTTTTGTTGCAGCCACCTCTCAGGTTACATTTGTTCAGGCTCAGGGTGACAAGGGAAGGGGCCCTTGCCTTCCGAGGAATGGAGGAATTTGGTGGAGGAATTTGGCCCCAGTGTGATTGGTCTACTCAAGCCCCATACCACCGCGCTGCAGTCCTTATTCCCAGGTGCAGTGAAACACCCTTCTGGATGGACCCTGTTTGTCAAGCATCCATGCCTGTCCAAGGGCTGCTCAGCACCCGTACCATGTTCATCACAAAACTCACTCGGCTGTAATCACGCCACTGAAGAGGGTGAACTGTGCTGAGCCCCCTGCTCAGGATCTGTCTGTTAGTGGCCGTGGCTAGTTTTTAACGAGACTGCTGCAGAGGATGAAATTGATGTTGTCAAAGCCCTGCCTAGATTTACAGCCGTGCAGTTCCTGTAGCACTGATGCTGCTGCTCAGCGAGCGGTGAGCTCAGGTCCCTTTCACAAGTTGTTTTCCATAAAAACTCCACTGGCTGGCCTGAGTCGTGCTCCCACTTCCAGCCTCCACCGAGTCCCTGAGCAGCTATTCCATTGCTCTTCCCAGGCTTGAAATCAGGGTTATGGGCTCAGATCTCCCACGCATGCCTCATCTGGCAAAGCTTTGGTACTGAGCAATTAATCCGGTGTCCCCTCAGTTTCTAAGCATTTATAATGACACTGCAACAGGGCAGAAACTCCCTGATTTTCTTTTCCCAGCCTTTCCCAAGCCTGCCTTGCAGTCTCTCATCAGTACCACTGGGATCAGAAATACCTATTCCTCCTCTCCCACCCTGACCGAGGTAACATGTGCAGCCTGCAGCCACCAGCTGAAAAAGAGGAAAGATATGTGTCAGTTCATTTGTGTATCTAGTTAAAATCAGATGAGCACAAAAGCCTTCACCCTGTTTGAAATGCTATGCTGGCTCCCACTGCTTGTCCCCTGTCCCTGGGGCTGCCTGGCCCTCTGCAGTTAATCTCCAAGGAGAGCTGTGTTGCCCTAACGGAGCAGGATTTAACCCCCGTCATGCTTCTGTAGGTGCTGTAATTGCCTAGGGCTCATTTCTCTGCCCTGTCTGTAATTGGTATTACCTTATCCCTGGCTTTATCCTCTGTAATCCTACAGGTAACCCCTCGTCTCGCTCTTCCACACTTCTGGCTGCTGGTGTGCAGGGATACAGTGGCTATAGCAAGCACCAGGACCGACCCAGTTCTGCTGGGCCACCAGGCAGAGTTTGGACCCTGACATAGGGAGTGGTGTGTCCCCCCCCCAGCACACTGCAGCTGCCCGAGTGAAGCCGTGGCATTTCTGGGAGAAAAAGCAGCAGCCAAGTCGTTTGCATGCGCAGTGGAGGAATGCAGCTCAGCTTCCCAGATAACACCCCTTCCCCAGCGTGAGGAAAAACCAGACTCATCTGTGCCAGTGCTTCACAGTACCAGGCTCTTCCTTCACATCCAGCACTCTCCCTGGACCTCACATCCTTCTCCTCCTCCTCCTGCCCAAGCCTTCTCCAGACACTCCAAGTTTCCGGCACTTTTGCCACCATGAGTGAATTTAAAACTGTTTTGAAAAAAAAGGCTTGAGATCATTTCAGTCCATTTCAAGCTGTATTTGATCAGTATGTAGTGATAGTGAGGGACATTGGAGGAGGGACACAGGCTGCAAGAGAAAATAAATGAATAAGTGTGTGGGTGTCTGTGTGTGTGTGTGTGTGCAGCGGAAGGACCAGCTGCAGCAGCAGCAGCCCTGCACATACTCCTGCCTTCTCTAGAAGGCAGTGGTGCAGCTGGAGCAGGGCAGATGAGCCTTGGTGTTCCTCCTCTCACACCCCAGCCAAGGTAACGTTTGCAGCCTGCAGCTGAGAAAGAGAAAAGCTTTGTGTTGGTTCTGGTTGTGTGTCTGGTTCAAAATCAGATCAGGATGGGATCATGGACATCATGCCAGGCAGCCCAATCAAACACTAGTGAAACCTTCCCACAAGGCTTGTGAGGACTGACAGGGACATCACAGCCAAAGCGGTGGTCACAGCCACCGAGCACCACCAGGACAGAGGGCCTCAGGGCTCCTCTCTCAGCTGACTTGATGGGGGAGATGAAGCTGCCACAATGTGAGCATGAGGGTCAGGGCCTTCGTGCTGCAAGCGCCGCATCTGTGGTGGGCATTGTATTCATGCACCCCACACAGTGCATGGGGGGTCCCCAAAAGCACCATCTGCTCAAAAGGCAAGCAGAGACGTGTGCCCAGCACTGCCCTGCTCAGCAATACTCCTGCT
>NW_009615544.1:18032-20521 GCF_000690535.1 Cariama cristata
ACAGGGAAAAAGCGTGGTGAGAAAAAGGAGCGCGATCCCCTGCTGCAGCCCAGAACCTCCAGCGCATGTAGACACAAGGCTATGGGAGGCAGCCACCTCCCTGGGGGGTGGTGGACCAACTAGAAGGCAATATCTCCTAGTCGGCTGTGCCCATCATCACGGCACACCTCCCAGTCAGGGAGTAAGGGAGTACATGCTGACCAGCCAGCTGGCCACCCACGGGGATGCACATACAGTTTGGAAGGATGCATGTCTAACACAGGAGTGCTTTTTAATTTTTTTCCTCCCTGTAACATTAGATCTGCGTTTGCAGTTCAGACTCTAGCCCCCTGCTGTTGAAGGGGAACAAACTTCCCCTAGCCCTTTTCTCTTGAGTAGCAGTAAATGCTGAGAAGGGCATTGCTAATAAATCTTCCCCGTGCCAGTTCCCAGGAGAACTGGGTTATCTCAGGCACTTCCTTCCCCATCAGCCAGCACCTCCTTGCAAAGTTATGGAGCTTTAAATTTGGCAGAAGCTGTCAGGGCCCTGAAGACACTAACGGCCCTTAATGGGTCTCACCTGGGGCCTCCAACCCCATGGGTCCAGGAACCCATTTAATCTCAGCCCTGGGCATTTAGTCTCTCAATGATCTGTGTTGTAGGAACATTGGTCTCCAGCTCAGCAATGTCTGGCTATGGACTGAATTGACCTGATCGCAGACCTGCCTCATCACTATGGGCCTGTTCTGGACTGTGTCCAGACTGGTTACCCCCACCAGACCTCATCCTGACCTGAAGCTTGCCCTGGGACCTGCCTCATCACCATGAACATGCTTGATGATCTGGACTCTCTCTGAACATGCTGACCATCTCTTTAGTCTGCTTTGCTTGTTTCTCTGGTACTGCGGCTGCTGGGAGAGCTGCATTGCTGGCCACCTGATCCTGGTTGGCATTCAGACCTTCTGCTTCCTGATAGTGGTCTGTGTATACAACACAAAATTGAGATAATTCAAAGCCCAGCATGCTGGGCGAGATTTCTGGGCACTCTTACTCATCTTTTTTTCACCATTTCAGACACACAGGTTTGTCCTGCAGCGGTCCAACACCTGAGAGCACCCCTGTATAAATGTGGAACCTTGGAGGAGCCTTGAAAGTCCCTGTGGGCTGCAGGCAAGTGACAAGAAGAAACAGAGCACAACCTGTGTCTCGGGGCCCTCTGATCAAATGCTTCCAGTTTTACATGGACTTGACTTCACTTGAGCCCTGGGCATAAACAGTTCATGTCCCAGGCCCCAACCGTCTCTGTCCCTGGCATGGCTCGGCGCAGCTCCATCCCCTTGATGGAAAAGGAAGAACTGAAGGGGAATGTGATCATCAGTGGCAGGTTTGGGTGTAGTGATTAGGAAGTAGTGGTCTGCAAGGTCTTGAAGGGAGTGGGAAAGGTGAGTAGTGATACACAGACTCAGGTCTTCACCCTCTACGGGGAGATGGTACTGGAGTAAAGGAGCTCAGCAGGGCTGGCAGGTCTGTAAGGACTGGATCTTCCAAGTCCATCCCAACAATCAGGTACACGAGTAGACGTACTGGGAGATGGGTTTGGCTAAACTGGGAATGAAACTCGTGACTAAGCTCCCGCCCAAGAAGGCAGTATGAAGGAGGTGGAAGCATGCACAGGCCATGGGGAAGAAATTCGGAAATGTCACCTGGGCTTGTAGGAACAGTGTTAGAAAAGCCAAAGCTCAGTTTGTTGACATGTGCCAGGAACATTAGGTCTTCTAGAACTACAGTTATAGAAGGTTTTCATATATATAACTATAGTTATAGAAGTCTATATTTTTCTTCTGCTGTATTTTCTATAACTATAGTTCTAGAAGATCTGATGTTCCTGACACATCTCAACAAACTCCTTCAGTTGTAGAAGGCTAAAGAAGGGAAGTGTTCGCAAAGACTCCGCTGCAAATGTACACAGACAAAGCTGAGGTACTCCATGGCTGCTTTGCCCCAGTCTTCACCAACGAGGTCTCCCAGGCCATGTACCTGGAGGGGGGGGCTCAAAGAGAATAATCAGCAGCCGATGGGGGTCAGGGTGGTTATTACTTGGAGAGCTTGGCCCATAAAGATCTGTGAGCCCAGAGAGGCTGTGTCCAAGGGTGCTGGGCGCTGGTTGATGTCCTTGCAAGGCCACTTGGAGCAGATGGAGCAGATGGTGCAGCAGAAGGTACCAGGGAACAGGCGGGCTGGGTGGAGAAGTGGTAAATCCACCCTGACCACCTCCCGCGATGGGACCACGGGGTTTGTGGGCGAGGGCAGAGCATTCCCCCTCGGTGGCAGATCCGGCGCCATCTCCCACCACGTCCAGGTGGTGGGGTGACACGGTTTGGGATGGGGGAACAAGCAGAGGGGTGCGGAGCCTACGGGGCTCTGAGGGTTGTCCTTAACGGGTCACACCCCACCGGGGTTTGGGCAGCGAGCAGGGTCTGTCCCGGCCCAGACAGAGGGAGGAGGGGTGG
>NW_009615545.1:0-3992 GCF_000690535.1 Cariama cristata
TACAGTTGGAAAAAACAGAAACAATTACTCATGCAAACACGTTTCTGTTTTCCAGTATTCAAAATAGAACTAGAAGGTAAAAATGGAAGACAGATGTTGGCAAAGCCTCTTCTGGGATACTGGGAGCAAGTTCACTAACTTATGTTTCAGAGAGATCACCTCAGACTGAAACAAGTGAAATGAAAGGCTACAGAAGTTAAGCATTTTATCTTGGGACAAGTCACTAAAAGAGCCTGGATTGCAGACCCAGTGAAACAAGGTTGAGAACTGCATTGAGACTGTTCTTCATAAATACACTAAGCCACAAGCAAATAGTGTCTGGAAACAAAGACAGGTCTGCCAGTTACAGAAGTACTGGGAACAATCTTTCCTTAGAAGCTAGGGAGAAAATACTGAACTACTTTTAAAAATCGAGCTACCTAAGTACACATAAAGTACAACACAACATCCTGCCTGCAGCGATACAAAATCAGACTTAAAAAACTGGGCAGTTTTCTTGCAATCCTGTGGCCTTCTTTTTAACACTACTGAATAAGCTGAGTTTCTAGAAAACTCTTTCAGGGGTTATTCTCACTGGGCAATAGAATAAGATGGTCCTCATTGCAACATTAAAAGAATTCCTATATGACAAAAATTTGTACTGAACTTTTCCCTTTCTAATTTCCCCTTGGAAAGTTATATAAGCAATTTACACACCCGCAGAAGTTTCCTTACTTCTGTAATAGGACATACACATATGGATAGGGTTTAGATGGAGATGCAAAGAAAATATCAGAAGTTTAAAAGTGAGATTCTTCCTGAAAATGGGTCTATACAGTAGTTTACACTGGTGAAAAACAACACCTCAAGTTCACAGCAGTATTTTACAACATTTTTTCAAAGGTCATAGTGAATATATGTGAAGAATTGGCATAAGAACAAATCGTCTCTTTGAAAAAAGTCTTCTCCTCCCTAGTTTCTAGTTTTCTAATAAACAAATGTGTAGCATATATTAAAATATAGACTATATCGTAAATGTTTATCTTTGTATGTAAATACTGAGGATATAATATAGTATTACAATAAAAAGATACGTGATTGCCTAAACAACATACTAAACTTAGTCAACAGGGTTTTTCCTCTGTACAGTTTGACCTGTCTTTTTAAAACTTACACTCCATTGGTAAAACATGTAAGCACTAGCTATAGGAATTCACACATCTTTACTAAGCTGGTGATAATTATACATTTGATAGGTGGTTTTATTAAAAAAACCCAGCAAACACTAGTATATGACCGTGTCACTAAAGAGGTAACCACATTTAGGTTTTCTGGTGTGGAGCAAGCATGGCAAACGCATACATGTTAAAGTGTTAACAGCTCACAAAAAGGCAATGTTATTCTCAACGATTCTCTACCTTTCAAAGGAACTTAATGGTAAGTCAATGCTATTTTCTGGAACATATGTCTTGTTTCGTTCCCTGTCAACTAAACTGCTATTAATTTTTGGCAGGAAAGAAAAAATTAGTACTTTTTTCAGAGATAAGAATACCATTAAAATATTAGACTCCAAATTCTGACAGAAATACTGGTTCAAGATACCAAACACTGAAGAAAAATGGAAGAATTTCCAAAGAGCTAAGCAGAGTGTATGCAATGAGAAAATTTCACTGATGTTTTATATAATTGTAACAGTATGGTGTAAACTCTAAGTGTATATTGAGTTACATTCATCGAAAGCAGAAAGCACTTCTATACAAACCATTGCAGCAGTGGTTCAAAAACCCACAGAACCATGGGTTTAGTTTTAAGCACATTCTGAAATCCTACCCAAATCGGAGATCAAAAGACTGTGTTGCTTTGGTGCCCCAGGCAGTGTGATGGACCAACTGATACTGATTTCAACCACCTGCCTTAGCATTTCTCCAAGAATTTTACAAATCCCAAGTATCCTATCAGAGGTCTGAAGAGTTTTTTCTTTTGATTTTACTTCCCTCTAGTAATGAAATTATACCCGTTGTGCCACAGCCTGCATCACAGCCATTCAGTCCAAACTTCTACCTGGACCGTACAGTTGGGGCTCAGTTAAACTGCTGTTTGCAACTCAGGCTGTAATACCAGCTATTCAAAGACAGTTGTAGCCTTTTACCTGTAGTAGCAATACAGCTTTTGATATGATGATTCTTCCTTTGATTCCTTAGTACTTAGCACTCTCCTTGGTCTTTAGATCCTTTTCCACAATTCCGATTTAAAAAAAAATAATAAATCAAAAGCTCTCTTACATGACAGGGAGACAGCTGAGGGTAGAAGTGTTCTGCTGACAGACCACAGCAGGGTCATTTAAGAAAGTGGAGACAGAGTATTTCTTGCTCACTACAAAATTTGCTCACTGGTCTGAAATGTACTTTTTCTCTCAGATTCACAAGGAATAGCCCAAATCAATTCTTCTTCCTCTTAGACTATGCTCAGAGAATGACAGTTGAAGCTAAGAAGGATATTTTATTTTGATGAGTAAGGTGGCAGAAGGCAGGTCTACTAGTAGCAATGCCCCATACATAAATGCAAACACAAAAAACTCAACCAACCAAAAACCAAACCAGTCCACAGTCATAAATTAGCACCTCAATAAACTGCACAAGCATGTTCCGACACACTACTGTCTGGCTTGTTATTTATCTTGATTTTGCACTAGGATGAAATCTTGCTGATACCATCCAGCATAGTTGAATTTTTTGGTACGGATGACCAGAGCTGTTCTGTCACCTTATCTTCTTTTGAAGCATTAGAACATACTTAGGTTTGAGAATCTTGCAAAATTACGTACACATACAAATGTGTACATCATCCTCTTGGGAGGAATATAGGAATGTTGTCAGAGTATGCAGGGATGCCACGAGGAAGGCTAAGGTCCACTTAGAATTAAACCTGGCAAGGGATGTCAAAGACAACAAGAAGAGCTTCTTCAAGTACATCAGCAGCAAAGGGAAGGCTAAGGAAAATACGGGCCCACTGTTGAACAAGGTGGGTGCCCTGGTGACAGGGGATACAGAGAAGGTGGAGTTACTGAATGCCTTCTTTGCTTCAGTCTTTATGGCTAAGGCAGGTCCTCAGGAATCCCAGACCCTGGAGCTGAGACAGGAAGCCTGGGGAAAGGGAGACTTTCCCTTCGGCAAGGAGGATTGGGTTAGAGATCATTTAGGAAAACTGGACACCCACAAATCCATGGATCCTGATGGGATGCATCCACGAGTGCTGAGGGAGCTGGCAGATGTTATTGCTGAGCCTCTCTCCATCACCTCTGAAAGGTCATGGAGAACAGGAGAGGTACCCAAGGACTGGAGGAAACCCAGTGTCCCTCCAGTCTTCAAAAAAGAGCAAGGAGGATGACCCAGGGAACTACAGGCCAGTCAGCCTCACCTCCATCCCTGGAATACTGATGGAACAGCTCATTCTGGATGTCATCTCTAAGCAGCTGGAGGAAAAGAAGGTTATCAGCAGTAGTCAACATGGATTCACCAAGGGGAAGTCCAATCTGATAGCCTTCTACAATGGCATGACTGGCTGGGTAGATGAGGGGAGAGCAGTGGATGTTGTCTACCTTGACTTCAGCAAGGCTTTTGACATTTTGTCTCCCATTACAACCTCATCAGCAAACTCAGGAAGCATGGGTTAGATGAGCGGACAGGGAGGTGGATTGAGAATTGGCTGAAAGTGCAGAGTCGAGTTGGAGGCCTGTAGCTGGTGGTATTCCCCACAGGTCAGTTCTGGGTCCGGTCTTGTTTAACCTGTTCATCAGTGACCTGGATGAAGGGGTGGAGCGTCCCCTCAGCCAGTTCACTGATGATACAAAACTGGGAGGAGTGGCTGATACACCAGAAGGCTGCTGCCATCCAGCAAGACCTGGACAGGCTGGAGAGTTGGGCAGAGAGGAACCTAATGAAGTTCAACAAAGGCAAGTGCAGGGTCCTGCACCTCAAGAGGAACAACCCTATGCACCAGTACAGGCTGGGGGT
>NW_009615546.1:0-3267 GCF_000690535.1 Cariama cristata
TCTTCCAACCGTAATGATTCTATGATATATATTTGTATGTATAGATGTGTTATACTATATATTGATGTGACTTCTTGATGTATAGGTTTAATCAGTGACTTCAGTTTCTATTATTACTATTCTATTAGTAATAATATAATATTCAAATGTTTGATGTTCTGCAGTGTATGACCATTTTTTGTGAAAATCTTCTCAGAACCGAATAAGACAAACTAGCTCCTGGAAGTTAGAAAACAAACAAAAACCCCACAACACCACTTCTATAGGTATTTATGCAATATTTAAGGTGTGGATGGCTGGGAGACCTGTGGATCTTAAGGAGAAAGTAATATAACTTGTGCATTGCAGCTGACGTCCTTTTGACAATGGCTGGAACTACCCATAGCTTCAGTCAAGGATGACATTTGTACAAGTAAATTTTGCATTATCATGGCATGCTCTCGCTCCTGTAGAGTCTTAATGGTTCACAGCTAAATGCAGTTTGATTGCACTGCTCTGTAAAATCAGGGTTCTTCCTTTGCCTGTTTTGCTGCCCATGGTTTCAAGCAATGTTTCCAACCAGAAAGCCTGAAAAGTTACCTAACTCCTCTTAGCATCTAGCCTTTTTGCCTATGCTCTTGGGAAGCCCATTCAACTGTTCGCACCTGCCTTTTGCGTGTTTGACTAAGTGCACACTTTACCTGTGGCTCATGTAGTAACTCCAGCACCTGATTTGCACCTTTGTAACAGCAGTTGCTGTGTCCTGTACAACAGCAGTTTGCTACAGGTAACACTAGAGTATGCTTTACCTTGTGTATTTTTCTAAAAGCACCTGATCTGTACTTAAAAGTGTTTCTGGCCTGTTTTTTCTGGATGGAGTAGGTACAAGGAAACTGTTTGCCTGCTTGATTTAGCTGCTGTTTGACCGTTAAGCAGCTATTGAAAATAAGTCATTGCTCTCCTAATGCAGTTACACAAGTGGTGTGACCTATAAATAGACAACAGAACAGATGTTGGAAGGTCATTGTAGAACCAGAAATTATGTATCTTTAGATTTAACATGTTGGTCTGATTCCCCCTTGATTATTAAAGAAGGGAAGAGCAATTTTGTGGACCAGCCTTTTGTTCGGTGTTCATGCAGCATGTAGCACAACAGGATGTTGGTCCTTCAAAAAGCAATGATTGATCATAACACCATCTCCATGCCTGTGATAGTTTTAAGCAATAATTGCTGCATCAATGCCAAAAGATTTACAAAGGTCAAAATCAAAAGGGAGAGTAGACCCCTGTCCCTGCCACTAGGAGAGTAATTGTTATCAGTAGCGTCAATAATGGTAAAAGTGCTGAGCTTGCCTTTTTGGTCCTGCCTTAGAAACTTGATTATGTTTCGCTGGTATGAATGCCTCACTGGCAGGCGCTGCATGCTGATGACAGTCATTTTTCTTCCCACTTCATGTTGACCATTGCAGCTGTCCTTGTAAAAAAAAAAAATCAACACAAAACCCCACAATCTCATTATCTCAGCAATGCTGTTACTGAACAACAGAAGACTTTCAAAGGGAGTTGCCACCTCTGATATTTCAGCAGTGGTGGATAGCAGAGAGTGGTGCAATAGAACAATTTCTCTTGTTTGTACCACACTCTGCCACCCTGAAGAGGCAGAGAGACAGTGTTGGTTTGGAGAGAAAGAATCCTGAAGACATTTTGTAGGCATCGGAGTGATTGTTGAGGATGCAGACAGCGCTAAAGCTTTGCAGTTCAGAGTTGGACTCTGCCACAGATGCTCTGACCAGCACTGGCTGGTCGGCAATGAAGTGACCATGACACAGGGAATGGGTTGGAGGCTGACGGTGATAGGGAAAATGCTGATACTTACTCCTGCCTTTCTTCATGTTTGTGTCTTGCCATGCAGCCCTCTTGTCCTGTGAGCCCCTGTGAACTTCAGCTCTGTTCTTGACAGCACATCTGTTTTATGTGGGTGAGAACATGTCCTCCCTCATTCCCATTGACTTTGACATATGTAGGAAAGAGTATCTTAGAATGCATCTGGAATGGGCTCGATCCTTCTCCTCACTTCCATAGGTATCAAAGCAATTCAACTTACCTTTGTTTCCAGACAGCTACTCCTACCTTCTGTTGGTGAGGCTGGAGAATCAAGCCAACCTGATTAACTATGTACTAATTTGTCAGTTTTGGTGGTTAAAAAAAGCTCTTGGTTCATGCCAATTAAATAAGTCTGAAATGATTTCCGGGAGTTCAATCTCTTTTTCAGACTTCTTCCTAAAAGTCAACAGAATTACAGATGGATGACTGCTTGCTGAAACACGGTGTTTCCACCCCCAAGGTAAAGCCATGTTTGGGTGCGCTTCTCACTCACTGGGTTTTAGACAAGTTGTCCTAGTGTAACTAAAGCAATTGGGTTACATAATGCATATCCTTGGACACTCAGATTAAAATGAAGTTTACATTGACTGACTCCAAAGAGTTAGTTTCAGCTCACTGGATAAAAGCGAAGCTTTAACTAATGTGAGTAACTCTCTATTAGATGTTCACATTCTTATAACTAGGTCAAAATTACATTGACTTAGTTATTCCGCTGCAGTGTTTCAGGCTAGGAAAGCCTGCCTAATCCTTAGGATTCATCACCACTGATGTCTGAAGGCTTAGAATGAGACTAGACAGTGCTTTACTATGTGATTAGAACTGAACAAACAGGATTTTTTTTCTTTGTAATAATATTTTCCTCTAAACACCTAGGTCTATTTCTAGTCGTTATAGCTCTTCGTCATATTCTGGATATCACAGAATCATAGAATGGTTTGGGTTGGAAGGCACCTTAAAGACAATCTAGTCCAACCCCCCTGCCATGGGCAGGGACACCTTCTACCAGACCAGGTTGCTCAAAGCCCTATCCAACCTGGCCTTGAACAATTCTGGGAATGGGGCATCCACAACTTCTCTGGGCAACCTGTGCCACTGCCTCACCACCCTCACTGTGGAGAATTTCTTTCTAATATCTAAAACTTCCCTCTTCCAGTTGAAAGCCATTACCCCTTGTCCTGTCACTCCATGCCCTTGTAAAATGTCCCTCCCCACCTTTGTTGTAGCACCTTTAGGTACTGGAAGGCTGCTCTAAGGTCTTCCTGGAGCCTTCTCTTCTCCAGACTGAACAACTACAATTCTTTCAGCCTATCCTCACCGCAGAGGTCCTCCAGCCCTCAGATCATCTCCGTGGCCTCCTCTGGACCTGTTCCAACAGGTCCATGTCCTTCTTGTGCTGAGGACCCC
>NW_009615546.1:3297-3577 GCF_000690535.1 Cariama cristata
CCTGAGCTGATCAGACGGGCGCAATCACCTCCTTTGATCTGCTGGTCACGCGGCTTTGGATGCTGCCCAGGGTATGGTTGGCTTTCTGGCAACTTTAGTTTAAAATCTGCTTCACCAGCTTGGCAAACCTATGACCAAAGGTGTTCTTCCCCTTCTTGGACAGATGGACCTCATCAACCCTGGCTGTGGCACTGGTCCTTGTAACCATTTGTTGATTCACCAGATTCAACTGGCCCTTTCAAACCCCTCCTCTTTGACAGGGAGGATGATGAGAAATCTA
>NW_009615546.1:3815-18537 GCF_000690535.1 Cariama cristata
GGTTGTTATAGGGGGGGCAGATGGGGCTGCCTTACTCAGCTCCAGTGTCCTCCTGATATGATGGGTCTTTCCTTTTTAGTCTGCAGAGTGGTGAAGTGGTTCTGCAAGGGTGTCTCAGGCTTCAGCGGAGGGCTCTTCCCCCTGCAGGGCCTTGCCGTTGAAAGCTTCCATTCTTCTGCATTATTGGCCCCCTTCCCTTCTGTGTGTGTTGGTGGGGGAGTTTCTGGCCGTTTGGCCATGGGCAGTGGGTCCACTGCATGCTGGTCTAGGAACCAGCATCTATGTCCTTCTCAGCCTCCCTGATGTTGCACAACCTTCTCACCGCCTCCTGCAGCTCAGCCACCCACTGCAGGAGGTTCTCCACCTGGGCACACGGTTTGCAGCCACGTCTGGCTGCTGTGCCTGGCGCAGCCACGTCTGCTGCCTGTCCCTGCCCCAGGAGAAAGGTCCAGGCACTTCTGCAGTCTGGGGTCTGCACTGCGGTCTCTCCCTTCAGCAGCTCCGCCTGGGTGGAGGCCTCGGCCACCCCCTGGGTAGTTGGTGCAGATCCCCCGGCCGGAGCTGCAGCTTTTGCTCTCAGAGGAGTGCCCACCATTCTGCTTCGAGGGTCAGGCAAGATGAGTGCCCTTGACCTGTGCAGTTGGTCACAGAACGGTGCCTGGTTGCTGGGTTATGTCAACTTCAAGTCTTTCCATGCGGCCGCTGGAATGTCCTTCCTTCAAAGAGATGTCCTCCCTGTGCACCCTCCCACACAAACTGCCACGCCAAGCCCTGGTGTGATAGATATGATCTATCAAAAGTGATACTTTTCAACTTTTGTCTATTTGCAGATTTTTAATGCTTTTCAAAATGCAGGTACATGGAGCTCATCGTTCTAGGGAAAATAATCTTCTCCATTACTTCTATGGATCTTCCTATCAGTAGGACTGAGTTCTTTGGTATCTGATATTTTCTCTTACACCCTTCTTCTCCACACATTCATATATAGTATGGTATAATGGTAAATGTAAATTACGACAAATACCACCAAAGTGACTAGGCAACTGATACTATTATGATGCCACACTCCTCTCTGCACCATGTCCTGTACTTGCTGTTGTTCTTTGCCTCCTCCACCCTTTCACCCATATCCATCTCTTCTCAGACAGTTTTCTTCTTTCCCTTCTTCCACTGCACTGGAGCAAAACAGATCAGTTGGACTTACAGGTCAGTATGGAGACCCTGATTGAGGCAGGAAAATAGGTCAGAAAGGCCGTGTCAGGGTGAGGTGACACCTCAAGGAGTGTGCAAGAAGGAAAGGAGCAAAGCTGCACTGACACTGTATTGTACTCCAGATTACACCATGGGAAAAATCCACTACTTACTAGAAGCAGTGGTTTAGTGAAGAGTGAAGTAATCCCATGTCCCAGAAGTGTTTCTGAACGCTTGTTTAACACACAATGATATTATAATTATCGTGATACATATGGTATTTTCTTTCAGAATCGGTTATTTTTTTCAGAAAAATGGTAAATTTATTAAACATACTAAACAGAAGCTTGAATTATCTATTATTCTGAATTTTTTTTCCAATGAAATATACTTAAGTAAACAACAATGTGTGTTTTTTTTTTTTTCTGGTAGCTCTGGAATTAAACCTCATCTCTTTGAGTAAAGTTGAGTTACTATTGCCTTTTGTAACACCACTTACGAAGGAGGGTTTTGTCTTACCTGCCTTCAGCCACATAAAAATTAGATGTTTATTCTCAACTAATACATTTGTAAGCCAGTAGATGAGTGTTTGCACTAGGAATGTGTAACATCAAAAGAGTGAAATCTGCCTCACGTTTCCAAAAGCCCTCCTTAATCCACTGTTGTTTGATTCACTCAGTTTATGATTTCAGAACATGTGCAGTCTCATGGATTTGCTAGTGGCACCAGACAGTATCAACATCATAAGACAAACCTCAGCCAACAACCAAGACTTTTCTTTTGTTTATAAATCAGCTTCAGTTTGGAACTGACTTCACATTTAACTAGATAAAGCATGCAAACCCCCAGATTTTCTGTTCATCGCCTCCAAATGGTTCCACAATATAGCCAGAGCAGAGCATCATGTCAGATCTATTGACAGAGAAGGTATCAGCTCTGTGCAGTCATTTATCAGAAGTATACACTTTAATCCTTATACTTCATAGCTGCTGAGCTTTGCTCTACTTGTCTGTGCAATGTTTTATAATACCAGGGTGTTCCTGCTTGCCACTTCTGTACTGATTTCATCCTTTATTTCCTGTTTTTACTGAGCTTTTGAATTGTTTACTTTTTAAAATTTCATTTTCCATTATTTGAATTTTCTTTGCAAACCCTAAAACATGCCTTTTGTCACTGAAACACATCCTATCTTCTGTACATATCTTCCCTTTTTCAACTAGAGAAATGAACAGGAGATAGATTCATCAGTCTCCAGATACTCTTTTGCATGCATCTACTAGTGTTAGAAGATACTAATTTCACATTTTCACAAACTAGGGAGGCATACCAGGACAGATCAATGCAAGCTTTGTTTCTTATACTCTTTACCCTTGTCTTTAGTTTTGATTTCACCTGCAGACATGCTATGGCAGTAAATAGAACTTTAACTCTGTAGGTGTATTATTTTTGTGTCTTAATTTATTTCCTGTGTTTCCACTTATTTCATAAATTTTAGTGAGTCCTATGGACAAACTCACCTTTATTTTATCTGATTCTTAAAGTCTTTCTCTACCTTTCCCTGGATTATTGTAAAGTGTAAGGAGAGACTGTATCTCTGAAACAAAAGACTCTCAAGCAAAACTCAGTGCTATGCTTAATGTATTTGTTTTGCTTCTAAAATCTGTAATTATTATGTGGTGATATTGGTATTACCATATTACCATAACTGTGATTATTTTAGGAAGCAATATTCTTTCACCAAAACAGTGTTTGCATACCTTTGTATCAGATACAAAAGGAGATTCTTCTAATAGTAAATGGAAATCTTATTTGTCTATGGTAGTCTAAGCTAACGTACATGATCAGATGAGTGGCAAATAACACATTACTTAGTTGTGCTATTTCATAATGTGACTTAAGTTCTTGATTTATTTGAAACAGCTTATAATGTCCTTCACAATAGTGAACTGCAACTGCAAAGAGATCCCAACAACATAGCTAATATAAAAAAAGAAAACTTCATTTCTGGGTTCATGCCCAGCTTTTTGACAGGTATATTCATCAAGTAAAGGTTCAGAGGTAGGAAACAGCTTTAAGAAATAATGAGAAACTAGAAATAAGATATTCATCTTATCACAGTTTAGTTAGAGGAGGCTGGGTGTAAGCCAGAATTTGAAATTGGAGATGCAGAAATTAGTGACAGAGAGTGATAAGGGTTGTAAATCACATACATTTACATGCCATCAGTCTTGTCATACCGGAGGATTGTACCGTGATTGACAAAGGAGGTAGTATTAATTTGTAAGGATCAAGATTTTGGAGTTAATAAAATTTGATTGTCTGACTCACCAAAGGTACAGAATTGAAATACTTACATGATGTAAGAGGGTAGCATAATCACATAGCAAATGGGTTTGAATAAACCTAGGAACCCTGACTTTTCCTCTCCTTGTTCCACATAATATTTATTATTCTTGTGTATGTCCTTGACCCATTCATCAGTCACTCTCGTATACTTCCTGGACAGGATTGTTGTCTTTGCCTTTCACATATTTTATACCTGTTATGTGTGTTAGCCTGTTTTGTTGAAACATCATAAGTTCTCTTTCTTTCTAATTTCCCTGGATACACTAAAGGGAAGCTCTTCTAGCTGTGAGTGCTCTTACGTACTTGAAAGCAGATTTGATGCAGGGGCTGAGGCACTCTAAAGGATTAGTTGAAGCAGGGATTTACAACATTTTTTCTCCTGCTATTTTATTCCTGTAATGGGAGCAGTGATCCATAGGAACTGGGTGTGATCCCTAGCAGGGAATTTGCAGCAGGCTCTAGTTCTTTTTTTTGCCATGGGTCTTCAAAGAAGATTGACTGTGATGTTATCTGGCCCATCATGTTTTGCCACCTTCCTCTATTTCTTCTGTAATGGCATTCTAGTCAATATAGTGATCTACAGTTGGGAAACCTTTGCTCTCTGTGTATCCAAATCTTGTTGCTTCTTTCTCCATATTATTCATTTAATAAAATGTTTTCTGAACACAGAAACCAGCATAAAAGTAACAGAAATAAGCAGCTACTGGAAGTAAGAGTTTGTAAGAGGAATTCAGTGCTTGGTCTGTAGCATGCACATTAGCTGCCTATCTGCAGATTTTATTAAAAGCAATGACCAGTTTAATTTTGCACTCATCATATGAAAATTACAAACATGTTAAGATGTTGCGCAGCACCGTGGACTTGTTTGGCATATAACGATTTTTGTGGTGTTTGCCCAGATCTTTATCTGTTCTTGAAATGCAGTTTTGAAATGAATATTTCAAACTCCTATTTTGAAAAGATGCTCTCTGTAGTGGACCAGGAAAATTAGGTGTCCATGGCTTTGTGCTACATGCTGCAATCCATCATGCCATGCTGAACAGGAATCTGTATTGAGATAGGGATATTTAGACTTATGAACTCAGAAGGCTAAAAGAAAATTCGTATTGCTTTTCCTACCCTCATATTTGTGGTTTCTCATCTTCCCACTGGTCATTGGTATAGTGAATTTTTAACAAATATTTAGCACTTATACTGTTACTGTGCTGTCAGCAAAATAGCTCAGCTAATTAAAGAATAAACCTGGCAAGGAATCAGAAGCTCAAATTCTTTCTCTACCCCTGATATCTTATGTGAATTTTGACTCTTACTTTTTCTATGTTTCTATTTCTTTATTTGAAAAGTAAAGCTACTACATAGTACAGAGTGATTGCAAAAATAATAACATGAAATGTATCAAGAAATAAGATACATACACAAAAGCCTTTCCCAAATCAAGTCCTCAATAGTCAAGAAAGATAAAGGTTGAGGAAAAGGTAAGTAATAAGCAAGATCAGCTCTGACATTTTCTTTCTGCACAAAATTCCAGAAGTTTTAGGCATTCAGAGACTGCAGTACTGAAGCCACTAGGAACACCGAAGAGTGACAGAGTCACTGCTTCTATTGCTGTGGATGTAGGACAGGACATGGTGATAAAATAAAGTTTTTAACATCAAGTTTGAAAGTAGCAGCAGTTCACACAATTAAGCTGGTGACTCAGTGAACTGCATCTTTTAAAACTTCCCCAGCTTTGACACATCATGGAGTGACTTTATGTCCTACTGTTTTCACATCCTTGTTGGTATCTTGAATTAGCCAAGCATCTGTTACTCCAGTGAGATCAGATATCTGTTTTAATATGGTTGTTTTCAACACTGCAGTGTGTTCTGATTATTCTTTGTATTGAAAAAAAGAAAGCATTCAATTCTATTCCTTTTTTCTGTTACAAGGAAAATTATTTGTTCCATTCTACTTTTTCTTACAGTTCAATTAGATTTACCTACCAATAGCATCTATCAAACGGTCTATCAAAACGTCTATCAAAAGATTTGGTATCTTTTATATGAAAAATCATTAAATTCAGAAAAAGTCTGAAATATATACCCATTAAACAACTTTCTTTAGCTTTGACTGCACATTCTTGGGGTAGGATTAATGATAAGGATTTTTTTTTCCACAAAACATGACGTTTTCTGACCATATAACCCTAATTTATCCTTGAAATATGCTCTTTTAATGGTATTCTTTGACAGGATGGCTTCTTTTCCAGGTCCAGCATGACTTAATGCTTTTAACTCCCAGTTCATGCTTAAAATAAAGGAGCAAAATGTCATTGTGAGATTTATGAGTATAAATCTGGAGCAATTCTAAGGAAATGAATGGAGTTGCTCCAAATTTACTCTGTGTAACAGAAGGGTACTTTCTGGACATGCATAAAACTCTTGTATATTTGCAACAGTTGGGAGGAATGCTGCATTTCTAATGCATTAATGTGATTGATGATGTTGGTAGACATTGATATCTTGTAATAAAGTGTTTTGCATTTCTCATTGGTAATGTGTGGAGTATCTCACATCTTCAAGAGAATCAAAACAGTGTATTTTCTTGGACATTGAGGATACACCTTCTTCAAGCTTCTATATGACCCAACACCTGTAAGTAATTTTAAACAAGTTCTGAGATATGGACCACAGTGAATACTCCCAGGTCATCTGTTTTGACTCTGTCCCTAGCCAAATGGTAAAGTAATTTACAGAGGTTACATGTGATGTATACTTATGATCTCCCTATATTTGAGATCAGAATTAGACCTTTAAACTCTGTGCCAACAGCCAGTTAATGAAGTGAGAGTCCATTCCACATACTTCTTGCCTAACTGCAGCTTGTAACACCCTGTCACGGAAGGTCTACCAGAGTCCAAAATGTAAATCTGTTAATGGAAACATTTATGATATAATTGGGGCTCTTCTGTAAAACAGTGAGTATCACTGAGGAAATAATATGCAAATTGCTTCCCTAATACAGATATGTGTGCCAAGCTGTTGAATTCAGCAGTGATATTGGTGTTCAGTGATACTATGTAACTGCTCCAGGTCAGCCACTTTCTCCTAAAACATATTTTTGGATGTGCTATCTGAAGTTAACAGGGAATTAGCTGGATCTGGGGAGAATATTTTAAAAGCTAGATCTTCTGATTTCCTGGATATATAGTGTGACAGGGCATCTAACTGTTATGGAGATGTTACATTTCTAGTCACTTTGTAGGTCACAAGAAGATAATTTTGAGAGAAGCTGCACAAAGCTATCGGCAGCAATGCTAACTGATGCATGCGACAGAGATCAAATAGAGGCTTTTTTGATCTAGCCTCAAGTTAAGGACACATCTGTTTTCTTTTCGGAATTATTGCCATTCACATAAGGTACTCTAGAGACCTCTGTGTGAAGAGGTGGAAAGAGGGATTTACTTCAGCTATAGATTACTCACTTAATATATTATTGCTCATGCATGTTTTGAAAGTGTGTTTCTGATGCTTATGGTTAATTTTAAAGAATGTAGTTTCTTATTAGGGAATACATATGAAGACCTCATTAGGAATTAATTTGTACCATCCATGATTATATCCATCACCTGAATTTTAATGACAAATCTCTGGGAGCTTCTCTCTGCAGCAGTTTCAGAGATGTTCTTCAGACTAATCTGGATGTTCTCCCTTGTTACTGTCTGCTGAGTTTAGTGGACTTATTTACCCGACTAACTTCAAATGCTCTGCTCTGTTAAAAGAATATAACATATGCTACTCTGTATCATCTAATAAGTAAATTCAGTGTATGCTGTTCCACTCTCTGGACTCTTATGTGGTTTGAATCGTACTTGGTGGTTTAGAACATATTCACAGCATAGTTAGTGAGGTCTCAACATAAATTCAGATGGGAATGAAAAAAAAAATTAAGTATCACCACTGTCTGATTAAAGCACAAGGCGTATTTAATTGGCATGAAATTGCCCGTACTTAACCGAGTGTACTATTTAATGCAATGTTTAGCACAGACTACTTCCAACAGTGTTATACTTCTGATACTGCATCTCCTAGGAAGGGGAAGAGAAAGCAAACACTGAATAGACATTAGTCACTTTGCTCAACCCACATACTACAGTCGTAAGTGTGAGAATCTGCACAGGATGGGAGAGGTGTCAGTGTTCACAGCCATCCTTTTCACTTTAATGCTTTAACGGGGAAGATATTATTTGCAGAACTGGAAATGAGAACTATTTGAGATCATGTTGTATATATAGCTATTTTTCAAGTGAATATTGTTAAACATTTACTGATTAGCTGAAATATCCTCAAAACATGTTATTCTGACTGATGCCATTTAAAAGATTTGTTTCTTTTTCTCATAGTACAGCAGCAAAACTTCTCATGATTTTTATTTTATAAAATATAATAATAAGCTCAAACTGATGCAATTTGAAAGTTGAAAAAAGGCATAACCTTTGATCCAGATCTAGCTATAAATAGTCTCATTACAGGACTGGAGGTTGTGGAAAAACTCATGCTGTGGACTATACTGGGAGAAAAAGACATTATATAAGTTGTCTGGGATCTACTCCTATGCTTGCCTCAGGAGCATGTTTTCTTAAACTTAACTAAAAAATATGAAAATATTTTTTAGCAATGGGGTACTGTCTAGAAATCAACCCAATGAAAGCATCAAACATGGTACAGATGTAATACTCAGCTCTGGTTCTGAATATGGAGAAAAGCATTACAGGCATATCTGAAAGTCATACACCATGTTTGTGATTTACAGGATTGAAGGAGAAGCTACAAATCATAGAAAACAAGAATCCAGTTATTCCCAAAGGATAGAGGTGGATTCAAGACAGAGCAGACTTTCTTGATCTTTCAATTTTGTGTGTCTGTATTTTCTTGGTGGGAAGTGATTTTTGCACTTTAGATGACAAAGGCTTGGAGGAAAGGCCACACTTGTGTCCAGCTGCTGGATAATGGGGAGTGTTGTGGAGGAGTACTAATTGATCTACCCTGTAGGATAAATCCACTTGATCTATTGCATGTGGGTCAAAATCATAGTGAAGATATGGCAGAAATGGCCTCAAGGATCCAATCAGATGCACAGCATTCAGGACTCTAGAAATGTTGGACAACCCATGTCAAAACCCATAATGCTGCATACTCTTTATTGTTCCTTAGGTTGCTTATGCTTTAATTTTGCCACTGAATATAATGCAGATATGTTCAATCTTTCCTCTTTCTGGCTTTGTCCTTATTCACTTTTACCTTCTAATCCATTCACCACTTCGGTGAATGGACCACTCAGGTGACAGAACTCTTCAGACAGTTTCTGGAGAAGGGGAAAAGTGCAATTGGGCAGTCGTGCTACACTCTTGTGTGCCTACATGTGTTTGTGTGTTCATACCAGCCTGCTTGTGGCTCTTGCTTCATGCATGTGCATTTGTCGGTAAAAAGAGTGCTGCATATTCATTTCTCATACCCTGGGTGAGGTTCCTACCCTGCTTGCCTGAGGGACGGTGTTATGGTCCACATGGCTGTGCCAGGTATAATACAGTTGTGGGCCATTTGGATGTTACTTAGATTGCCCGTGGACTGCTACTTCCAGAAGTCTGGATTGTAATCTGAAGGAAGAAAATATTGCAAGGGTGAAAGAAATGGGAGCAGCCGCATGTCTTATACCATCAGAAAATATTTTCCTCCTATATTGCATGAATGGATGCCTTGGTCCAGTGATTTCCACCAGTCCAAAAAGAAAGATCTGGCATAAACTACTTTTCTGTTCTAAAAACTCAGTTCAAACTCCACTGGAACTGGCAAAATGACCTCTATTGATTCTGAATATCTTTAGATGACATCTCAAAGACATAAGATAGGAGTAATGGGGCATTGTGTTTAAGATTTTTAGGATAGGTTTCAAGAAAACTAGGTATAGCTTCTTTATGGTTCTGGACAAATACCTCATCTCTGCTGTCTGTACGCTGAGGGTAAAACTGCTGTAACTCATGTCAAAATCCTTACAAGGGTAAATCCATAAAGTCTCAGGATGCACTGACATATATCGCTGGGGGACTGTATTGATAGATAAAAGCCACTACACTGTCAACAAATGTCTTACTGTTACATATAAAAATTGATGAGCTTTTCTTACTCTGTTGGGTGTCCTGAAAACCAGGAGAATTGTGTCCCATCTCTATCAGTTATTTTAATTGTGAGCTGAATTTTCTAAGTGCAGAGGTTCTAGCTTGGGATGCTCGTACCTGCATCAAACAAAACAGGATGTTTTTTACCAGCTGGAATAAGTAGATGTTTTCCTTGTCTAGCAAGCTGTGAGATACTACATTTATTATTGGAAGGAACCAGACCAGGAAATAGTTATGACAGTTTGTGAGCTACAGATGATTATTTGAGAAGAATTCCAGACATGTTCCATGAACCAGTCCTCCATGAGGTCTGAAATTGAAGTAGCTGTTTCATCTTTTGAAGTCCAACAAATTGTTTTGTATTGTTCCAGATAATGACTGGGAATATGTGCAACAAAAGGGTATAATTTTCAACGTGGGTTGTGACTTTTTTGTCTGTCTCTTCTATTTGAAACAAAACTGTCAGCTGAGAAATAAGCTCTCTAATCAGTCAGGAAAGGTATCGTGTTGCATCAGAATGTCTAACAAAAGCTGACAAAATATTTTATAAAAATGGAGTGATGTGACAGGTTTGGTATGTTCAATAGGTGCTTTATTAAAAAAAAAATCTTGCATTAGAGCAAACTACCAATGAAAGATCAGCAAAACCATTTGAATTTACTAAACCATGTAATAAATTTCTGTAAGGTACGCAGGAAATACTGTGAAAAAATGGTATGTTTTTTGTTTGGGTAACCTTAACAACCGTTCAATAATATAACTCCAGATGTGGGAAGTGTTATTTTTTTTTCCACCTGTAAGAGGATCAACGCTAGCCATAAAATCTGTTTGCGGTCAAGCAATAGAATGGGTGGGCTCTTGAAATCCTTTAGGATTGTTTCCTATGACTTGTCACTGGAATAAGTCTAGACAAAGCTGACTGATTTGACTACTTGTAGGTCTGAGCATATTGCTGGCCAGCTTAACTAAGCTAAACTACCTTGCGATGCATGTAGTTATTGCTCCCTCATGAGTTTACCACAGCTGGGTACTCCCAGGTTGATATACTGGATCCAGCCTGTGGTCCTTCAGCACTTGCTTGCTGGATCTGAGCAGAGTTATGAGTTTGTCTTTTGAGCCAGTCACATACTTAGACTTTGCTTGACCACTTCTTTGCAAATGATGCTGAAACTTCCTACCCCTAGTTACTCTCCATAATAAAGATGTGCCTTTTTGCAGACAATAAAAATGTTCAAATTGTTCTGATGGTAAAAGCAGAGCAAAATGACTTTGCAAAATAGCTTCTTAAACACACCTTTCATTCACAGGAAGAGGTTAGCCAAAGTATATGCTCAGCATCTTATTTGCCTGGTGGTCTGTGAGTTACCGCACTTCCTCTTGCAGTTTACCTAAGTGCAACATCTCAAACAAAATCTCTGTCTTCATTGCTGTCACATTTCTGAGAGTCCTTCCATCTTTATAACTCACTTCAGGATCATAAGATACCCTTCTCCAGCTCAGGCCTCCTTCCATTTTTGGTGCATCATATCATAGCTGCCTACAAAACTTTTTAAAGATGTTCTTATCCTCCTTCCTGTCCAAACAATTTATTCTTTGCATCTACTCTGCATCTAATAATGATGCTTGATTGATCTCAAATATTTGATCTTCAACATCTTCTGAATTATAAGTTCAGGGTGGAAGCTGGAAGACAATTGTCATGAACAAAATGGAGTTTGTGGTTTGATACAGATAGGTAGAGTAGGATTCGTCCTGCCAGATTTAGACAACTATAGTGTAGGTATCTACATCTGAGCATGTCGTTTACAATCCCTTTGTACTCAGGGAAAAACAGGCACTTGACAGAGAGAAACCGTCTTATTTAGAGGCATGTATCTGAAGTAGATGAGGGGAAATGCCTCATTCCCTCCATTTGCTATGACTGGACCTCGGTAACTGACCCACAAGGAATCAGGTGAGATGAATCTCTATTAAGATATACACCAAACTGATGCATCTGCCATACTACATAGCTGTACAAAATCCCCAGAAGTCTGAGCAGAATCTACTCCATTGAGGTGATTCAGTCTGGCTCAGTAGAAACAGCGTTTAGAAAATGCCTGAGAAACCCTGTCCCCCACTGCTGCTGTCTCCTGAGAGCTGTAGTGTTTTTTCTTGACTCAGTGGGAGGCTTCTCCTCCCCACACTTATGGCACCACAGACCTGGGGGTCCGTGTGCCTGTTTGCAGGGGAAGGGAAACTCAGTCCTCTACAGCATTCCCACCATCTCTAGTGTGAACACTTCAACCTGTAGGAAAACATATATACCTGGTCTCGCTACATGGCTCTGTGTTTCACTTCACAGTCCTCATCTAACATTTGCCATAGACATGTTTCTACTGAATACCCATTGATTATCTGAGGGCCAGATAAAGCTGTGACGTAGATGAGGAGGTAATATTGTGGTCAATCAGGAATATTTGTTCTGCACAGAGCAGTGCTGATACTTCTCCAAGCATCCTGCCAGGAAATCTGTCCCAGGGTTATACTGTATATTATGCTAAGCCTGTCTTGCCCGTAGAGAGAAGAAATAGCTTGTTTACTTACAGTAAATATCTGTAGGCATATGAGTTGGGCTGTAACCTATTTTACATATGGGAAAAATAAACCACAGCACAATCATTGTAGGAATGGACAATTTTGAACTGTTACTGGGAATGGCAGACAACAATCTGTACTCATGTCCCAAATCTCCTCAGATACTCAAGCTGAAATTTGTTTTTAGTCATTACTGCTCTCTCTCCATTGCAGATACAGTCTCAAACACACAAAAGTGCATTTGCAAGAGTGAGAAGACATTTGTGTGTCCCTCCTACACACACTGTGACCTGTATAGAATGTCATTTGTTTTTTCTGTCTCTGAAACAGCCCTAATCCAAACCCCCATGGCTTGTCTATTCCTTAAACTTTCAGTCTATTTTTCTCCAAGAGGAGTTTGTAATGCATTATCAGTTTAAGCAGTGGTCAGAAACCAGATAAGGCAAGCAGAAATGTATGAAAATATTATCTAGCACTCTTATTATGAACAACACTGAGAAAAAGAAACACCGTGTCACAGCCTTGATGCCCTGCAGCTTCAAAGCAATGTAGTGGGATAGCTGCATCAGAGATTATCCCACTGGTAATAACCCCTCTGGTTTCCTCTGCACAGCTCATGCCCTTCCAAAAGCTTTTCACAGAACCGTTCTCTGTGGCTCTGCAGGGCAAAGATTATCTGGAGCTTGTTGGACGCTGTTGGCTTCACAGCCACGGAGACATCATGACAGCAGCAACTCTGCTGTGTGAGAGGAAATTTTCATTATAAAATGCTGAAAGAAGGAAAAAAGGTATGAAGAAGATGAGTTGTTCTTCCTCAGGATAAAATATCCTCCTTTCAAGCTGTTCAACGGATAGGAATGAGCCAGTCACCTTGTATGTAGTCATTAAGAGCATCTACCTGCTTCGTGCTCTGCCAGGAGACCATAATAAGCTTTGTTTGTCATATCTTCTCACCCCACCTGTTAGCTAAAATAGTCTGCTCTGTGGTCTCTTTGCTGGAGATCTCTTTCCTCACGCCGGAGGAAAGCATTTAACTTGCTGCTGCCAGCTCGGTAGGGTGCACAGTACCTGCCCGCGCTCTGTCCATCCCCCAGCCCCAGATGTGCTGTGCTGCCCGGCGCATCCATCCTGCATCCTGCTCGGGCTGCTATGAACCCCCACCCAAACAAGTTAGCAGCTGCTAGGGTATGATCGAGATCTCACCTCTTTTTCTCACTTGTCTGGTGACCTCGTTTCACACATCTGATTCCCTTCCTCCAGCTCTTCTTAACAGTTTGTCTCTTTTTCAGCCTCTGAGTCGCTAGTCACCTTTTTTCCATCAACTGTTTGAATTTGTTATACTTATAAAGGCGCTCTTGGGTTTTTTGCTTTCATATTATCATAACCTACCCCTAGCCTTCTACGAGATGGATTTTTATTTTTATTTTTTTTTTATCCTTACTCTTTTCTTTCAGATTTTAGATATCAATCCCTCTTTAATTACTGTTTTACCTTTGCCATCTGGAGTGTTGTTCTTTCCCCCACCCCCCCCCAACTCTTTCTCACTTTCATCCTGTTTGAAATTTTCAGTGCACTGTGGCTTCAAACTGTGTAATAATCACCATGTTCCTGGTTTATATCATTTGAAGAGGCAAAAAGAGTTTGAAAAATCAGTGTTTCATTTCAAGAGCTCCTGATTTTGCTGGGGAGTATAGGGGAGGGTGATCAGAGTTTATAAACAGATTAAAGAAATGTTACTGTGTGGGATTTGTAAGTAAGCAAGACTAATATTTCATATAGGGCCTGAATTGTCCAAGCAAAGGCTGATTTCCTTTATATCACAATCACACTTACTATTGTACTTCTCCAGCAACCAGTGCTCTTCACAAGTAACTTCTTTTATACCATCATCTCTAATTTTTTTAAAAAAAAGGACATCGGGCTGCCTTTCAGGATTATTTTGGTTTTTACAAAAAACAGTTTTCAAATGCAGAGTTTTAGATGAGCAGCCATGAAGGGTTGCTCCCCACCCTGATATCTAGCTGCTTAGCATTACAAGTAAGCAATAACTTACATCTGTGCAAAACAGTTGTCAGAAATGCTATCTGAAAGTGACAGCATTTTACACTTAATTTCCTTGGGTGAAAACACATATCCAAGGTGACAGGAAAGGGTATAAGGAATTAGGTTTCAGGCCCACTTCTGAGTAACTCCCTAAGAGTGACCTCCCATCTCTTCCTTGAAGACCTCCATGAAATTACTCTTTACCATCCTTACACATCTCCAAAGTTAAAGCAAGCTCCTTCCTCCTCCTTTGGTGAATGGGAGAGAGTGTGTCATGAGACATTGACAGTGCTTTACCAAATTTATGAACTGAAATTTCCAGCACCTGCAAAACCTTAGTTCACATTGTAGGCAGCCATGGTTTTTGACTCTGGAGAGCTGTAATTCATGAAAGGCAGGTCCTGCTTGACC
>NW_009615547.1:0-9916 GCF_000690535.1 Cariama cristata
CCTGGCCTCCAGCCAGGCTCAACCCACCAGAACTCATTCTTGCCAAATGAAACCATGGTATAGGAAGCCCTGGTTTTCAGTAACTTGAGTTTGTGGTTCTGTGTGTCTTCCATTTGTTTTACCCAGGGATTGCAGAAAAACACCTGCAGAATTCGCGGGGGCTGAGGGCATAACATTCATCATTTCCATGGCAAATCCATCGTTTCCAAACAGTCCTTGTAAAAGAAGATCCATATAAATAGAACTACTGCACATATTAAAAAATAAAACCTTATATTATTAAAAATTACTCAAGAAATTTAAGAAAAACAATTGAGAATTTGCCTTGTGAAAGCAAGCAAAACTTTTGTCTTCCACATCAGGAGTAGAATCAGTATTGTAATTATTTGTCCATTTTTTGTGACTTTTCCAGTAGTTTGACCAGGTGAGATGGTTTGTCCCATACAAAGATGCCTTATGTGTTAGCAAATTGTGTTTTGAGGAGTGGTGAAGGAGAAGGAAAATTACTTCTTTTATGTTTAAGCAGTACAGGCTGTCACAACTTCCAATGAGATGGATATTGGTTTTTCATTCTCTTCAAAGTGACCTTTTGCAGCTCACTGACTCACAGGTTGCATCTGCTAACAGCAAACAGTCACAGCTAAAGGGATGGACACCCATCACAGTGATCACTGTTCTCAGTGGTTCTACTAAACTAATTTTGGACCTATGCCATAGTCTACCAAAGAAGTCGTTCTTCTCTCTCCAAAGCCTTTCCAGCATGTTGCTGTGCTCTTAGGAAGCGGGTTTGAATCCTGTAGAGTCTTTTTCCAGGTGATTCCTTCTCTCAACCAGCGAGCTCCATCATTCATTGATTTAGGCAATAGTAATAAAAGTTAAAAGTTATAGCTGAGGAGGAGGGTGCTCACGTTTACCTAGAGTTCTCACAGAAGTAGAAGCTTTGAAATCCAAACTGAAAATCTGCTCATCCCCTCCCTCACCTGCATTCTCCATTTTCTGTTCTGAATTCCTTTGAGCTTAAAAATGAAAGCTGGATTCTTTTTGACTTGTGGAAAATCTATCAGAAGCTAAAAGCAAAGTTCCTCAAAATGAGGGAGAAGAGAAATTCCGTTTCATTCCTCTTTTCCCAAAGATCTGTGCCATTTGGGTGCGTTCTTTGGATTTTTACCTTTTTTATGTTGCAATTTTGGGGTCTTTTTACCAATTTTTTTCCAATTTTAGGGTCTTTTGGATCTTTTGGGGTCTCCCTGATTAGAGGAGAGTTTGCAGGGAGAACCACAGTTCTCTGCATCACTTACTGTTAAAGCATATCAGTATCTATCTACCTCTAGCGTTTGTCTCTAGACCCAGAATTTCAAGTAACAAATCTTTGGATGAGATGAGGTAAGAGAGGTTTAATTCATTATGTATATATGATTAGCGAAGAACAACTCTGCAAAAACACCGCAGAAGCTGAACTGGTGAGATTATTCCTTCACTGAAGACTTTCTTGTCCATCGTTTTTAGGAATAACTTTAGTTCTCAGTTATTCTGATTTCAGTCAAAATTTGGTATTCTTTCACTTCAGCTGAAATGAACGTAAGAAATTGGTAACACAAAGCTAAAGTTGTATTGAAGGATAAAGAAAAGTGACTGGGGATGGCTGAAAAATTGAAGATTCCTATATTACAGGTATAGCAGAAGATTGTGTAGTGAAGGAGGAAAACACCTGCCCACATCTACATCAGCGTGTTGCTAGTGCTAATTCATAAGGGTATTTATAATAGTGTGAAGTCAATCTGAAAGTCACTTTGTGCTTGTAGATTATAGGTGCTCTTTTTTTCTGCATGCCTTTTGAAGAATTGACTGTTACCTAAGGTTATTGGTCCTGCTTGAGTAGAAAGACGTAAAGGTATGAGTACCTCAATTAAAATTGATCTAGCAGCGGAACAGAGCTCTGGTAGCTGTGTCGTTCCAACATGGTATCACTTTATGGCAGTTCCCCTCTATGAAGTGTTCTCCTGGGTGCTCTGTGTTTCCAGCATGTAACTTCTAGAGTTTCATATTTTTTGTAAGCAGCAAGACGCTTTTTTCCCAGTGGGTTTCTTTTAAAGTGCTTGGTTGCTGCCATCCCGCTTTCCTTGTCACCTGTCGAGTCTCTGAGAGACTGGGGAAAGGCTGTATGTTATCCACACTTTCTAATTAACATGCACCTTTTTAGAATACATTTTTTTCTGCTTTGGAATTGTGTTTTTTATTACTGCCATACTTCTAGGCTACTCATCGAAACCACGTTTGGTTATCTGTAAAGTGTATGAATGAGGAGTATGTTTTGAGATGAGGGAAGGGATAGGGAAGGCAATGATGAAAAAGGGAGGAATCCAAAAAGGAAATTACTTTGGAATTCAGGTCCTCTTGATGGGAGAGTGATAAAGATAATTCTAATGATATTGTTGGGGGGCAGGGAGCAAAAGGCACGATGGAGACAAGACTTTGAGAGAGAGAAAAAAAAATTATGTGGTCAGCTGCTCTGTTGGGCTTCTTTTATCCTGAGTCTGGTAAGGGCTTAAAACTAAGTGCACACTTAGGGTCAGAGGGTGCGTGTCAGCTCCCGGGACCAGGGCATAACTTCAAGTAAGGCACAGAGGCCTGTGCGTAATTACATTTGCTGTGCTGAACATCTCGAATTCCGTACTCCAGCCTGGGCTTCTTACTCGTTTTCTCTTGTGTTTCTGTGACTTGTTCATTTGAAACAGAAGTTTTTCACAGCAGGAAACTGTTCCTTGATGCATTCCCATAGCACCTAACTCAGTAGGGCATCTCTGTTAATAGCAGCCCGGTCGTTCCTACCACCTCAGCTGGTCATAGCAGAATTCCTCCAGCTGCTGCTTCCCCATTAAGTTAAGATCAGGTGAGAATGAGCTGTGGTTGTAGTGCATCTCATTTCATTTTGTTTGCTTTTTTCTTTCCTTAAGCCTGGTATTTGAGAAGTGCATGGGAATTTAGTTCTGGATCTTTTCCACAGCATGTTTAATTTTTGTTTACTGTTTGCTTTGAAGAAGGGGCAGGAAACAAAACTAATAGGTACAGAGAATGAAGAACTGTTACCTTGCATGGAGATCTGAGATAATCTGACGGTGTTTGGCATGAGACTAGGGTGGCAGGGAGTAAATGCCAAAAAAAAAAAAAAAAGAAAAAGAAGGCAGAATTATTGGAGAATGCATGTAGTTCTGAATAATTTAAGTCAAAGACTTGATAACTAAACAAGGCAGAAAATAGTGAGGAGGAAGCATTACCCATTTTTGTACAGAGAAATTAATTACTACTGTAAGAGTCTGGTTTAGAGGTGCAAAATGTACTTTTTCTTCAATCCTGGCTCTGACATGAACCAGCAAGACTCTCCGTTCTGCTCGTGGGACAAAGGCAGGTGTATTGCAAGTGCTGCCTCTGTGTTCTGGGTACCACAAATGGACAAAAGGGTTTTTTAATCCACTGAAATAAATGGACATGGAGGTGAACCAAGTACAGAAATTAAGGTACAATAAAGTACTTTCCATTCATTTGGGGCATATTTTGTAAGTAGAGCTATTTATGGCTTTTTTTGACTGAGAGCAGAGATTATAATAATCTAACAATAATTACCTTGTGGGAAAAACAGGAACAAATGAATTCTTCAACGTTTGATCCTTGTACAATAGATAGTAGAATGATAAAACTGTTAGGAAACAACACTGCAGTAGTATGTCAAGCTGGTTTTTTATTTCATTGCAGAGAACTGTAAGGGAAAATATTTGAAACTAGATGACATGCATTATGACATACCATTTAGCCACGGCAATGTAAGCTGGGATCAAAGCTTGTTTGGAAAATTGAGGTCCTTGGGAGCAGGAAGAAAAGAGGAGTTTCTGACAAATAATATCAGAATTCTTCTGGGTTCCTTAAGGCGGGTTTAAGGTTGTTGTGGAGAGGTCCAACACTTCATTATGTTGCAAGGCATGTGCTGAAGTCCATGTGTCTGAAGAATGGGTTATAATTCTTAGCCTTTTCTTGGTCACTGTCTTATGAGGTCAACCTATCATTAGAAAGTCATGCTTGTGCTGTCAGTAATGTACTGTCTCTTTGACCTCATTTTACAGTCAGCTACTCAGTTTGGTACATGATAAGAGCTTTAGCAAAACAAGATTGAAGTCAACCTTTTATTTTTTCTTCACTACTATCCTGAGTTACATTTAGTAGGTTTTTGTTTTTTCAGAAGTTAGAATCACGCTGCTTTTAGAAAAGCTGTTCTCACCGTTGCATACGGATTTTCTCCATAGAGGAGCAAAACGCAGTCAATACTGGAGGGCAGGAGTTGCCTTTGTGCATTGCTGGTGATGCCAGGGGGTTTGGGGAGCTGGCACATGGCTTGTGCTCGCAACAAGGGTCCTTCCTTCCCTGCTCAGAGTTTTGCAGCCTGGTTGTTGACCTTTAGCCTTAGTTACCCAGTATAAATGATAATTCAGGCAATTCTCTTTCACATCCCACTAGAGTCTATTGCTGCTGCCAAAACAGAAGTTATAGCTGACACAGGAGCATGGTTCCTTTATTATTATTTTTATTATTTTTCTTTTATTTTTTTGGTTCCTTGTTTTGGCATTTTGTGCTATTTTCCTCCTCATTAAAGGCTTTTGCCTGAGATTACTTTGTTAAAGGTTTCTCTTGTCTTTTCTAGGTTTTTATTTTTTCTTTTCCTTTCAGAGTTCCAGATATTTTCAGATTTAACTTGAAATTCTCTGTAAGTTTAAAGGTTCTTTCTCATCAGACTATGGAGTCACATGGCTAACTTTGAAAATAAAAATACTGTGGATCATATTTGTTTTTCAGTACTTCTTCCCAACAGTATTTATCTTTCCCCCCCTAACATTGGTGTCTCTGAGCATGCCACCTTTTGTTTTCTGGTCTCAGAACTAAACATTCACAGAGAAAATTGACAAAATGTTCTGTGCTTATGAATCCAGTTGGGACTTGCCTCCTCATTTAACTCTTCAGGTTAAAATCAGACCCCTTCTTACAAGTTACAGAAGGTCTTTATCTAATTCCAAACAGCCAGGTGATCTGCTTGGGAAGTAAGAAATTCTGAAAAAAAAACCCGAAACAAAACAGTAACAGAATCTTAGTCCCATAAAACTCTTAAGTGATGTTCTTAAGACAGATTTGAAACTATTACGTTGCAGTGCTCTAGTGAATTGAAGTGTTGGACCGTAATGCATACCAGCAGTCAAAGGCAATGTTGCATATTAAGGGCTCTACCATCTTCCAGCTTTACATTGATGAAGGAGTAGTGTAACACCTTCTCGAAGAGCATCAGCAGCCAGATCCAGCCTTACTTGTAGTCTGTGGAAAGTTTTTCTTCCTTTCTGGGGAAAGGCCTGCGACGCCAAAGTGCTTTTATGTAAATTCTCTCCCTCTATTAAGAAGGAGCGACCTGAAACACTGGGATCATCCAGCTTATTTTTAAAATCTTAACAATAAATAATTCATACAGTATGAAGCTGTCTGGAGAAGCACTACCACTTCTTGGCGCTCTGTTGGTTCAAAATGTCTGTTGTTCTCATTGTGCTTTAGGACAGGATTGATTAGCTAACTGGTTATATGATAATCATTTAGACATATGACCTTGTTTAATCCTTCTGCAACACATTAAATTGCTAGGCAATTAACAGGATTTGAGGCTTTCCATAATCTTCATGGTGTCTACATATGCATAAGGATAAGTTTATTTGTGTCTGAAATCAGGAAAAAACCACAACCCTTCATGTTGCTGAATTTTGTGTAAATTTTGTTTTTCAGTATGTTTCATGTTGTTCTTTTCTTTCCCTTTTTAGCTATTACAGAGAAATGGCTTTATGGATCTGGACACTGAGCATTTTGAGCTGTTTTTGCATCACCTTCTCCAGAAATGAGGAACTGAAATTTTTTCAGAGTGCCACAGAGCTAAATCATCTAACAGTGGATAATGACACTGGGATAATCTATTTGGGCGTGGTAAATGCTCTGTATCAGCTTACAGAAAACCTGGATGTAATAAGGTCTGTAGAAACAGGTCCAAGAAAGGACAACAAGAAGTGCACACCTCCCATTGATGAAAATCAATGTAAAGAGGCAGTACTGACTGACAATTATAACAAATTATTGTTGCTGAACAAGGCAGATAAAACAATTGTGGTGTGTGGAAGCCTTTTTAAGGGAATCTGTGCCATCAGAGATCTAGAAGACATTAGCAATGTGAAGTATTATGTGGACAGTAGCGGAGAAAAGTCCTTTGTAGCAAGCAACGATGAGAATGTATCAACTGTGGGATTGATCACTTCCTTGAATAATGACCGAGTGCTGTTTGTTGGGAAAGGGAATGGACCAAATGATAACGGGATAATAATCAGCACTCGGCAGCTCTACGAAAGGGATGGGAAAGACATTTTTGAAATGTATACAGACTCGGCAGCTGTTAAGTCAGCTTATCACTCATCAAGCACACAACAATTTGTGGCAGTCTTTGAGGATAAAAATTATGTTTATTTTATTTTTAATCAGCAAGAGAAACAGCCCGTCAATAACCGCACACTGATTGCACGTCTGTGCAAAGACGATGCCCATTATTATTCCTACTTCGAAATGGACTTGGGTTGCAAAGATAATGATGGTGCCTATGACCACTGCCATTCTGCTTACGTCACTACCCCAGGAGAAGAGCTGGCTGAGAGCATGGCTCAGCAGAGACAAACTACGGATGCTCTCTCAGATGACAAAGTTCTTCTTGCACTCTTCAGTAAAGTAAACAAAGATAATGGCTCTCTAAAATCTGCCATGTGTGTGTTTTCCTTGCGGCACATCAATGAAAAGATGGAAAAAAACCGAAACGATTGCTACACTAAAAAGAATACCAGCTCATTTTACAAACTTTTCGCAGCAGAAAACCCCTGTGCATCGCATGGACTGGTAATATCAGTATCAGTTTTAGAATCTGTGTTAGAATTAGTGGCAGATATACAGCTGTGTGGTTTTGGGTGGCTTTGAGTTAAACAATAGTGAGATCAGATGGCTGAAAACTCAGTAGCTGGATTCACTACAGAAATGGAATGTGGTTGGGAGGGTTGTGGAACAGGTCAAGCAAGAAGCGGCAAGATAGTCATAATTTTGAGTCTTTTAAAAAAGATTTGATGTCTTCTGAAAGATGAATATTGGTTTCATAAATGCATTTCTTTTAAAGGGTTCCTTCTGATATGGAAATTACTGAGTCAAATGCAGTGATTTGTTGCACCTATGATCAGCTTCTGAGTGATCACTATAGATGATTCTGGTCTCAACCAGCATATTTATAATGTTTTTAAATGGTATTAAGAATCTTGTAGATGATATGTGGAGGTCAGTGTTGTTTCTCACTTGGATTTGAATTTTCAGATAACTGGAAGTACGCTTGTTTCTTATATTCAGGTGGTGTTCATATTTTGCTCTGGCTCAAAATACTTCCATAGCATGTTGGCCATCTTCTTTTTATGGCTTGACGTTACTTTGTCTGTGAGGTTTTTGGAGGGCACTTTACACCCCTCCACATACTGTTCTTCAATTTATGACTATGTCTCTGAGAGGCAGTTTTCAGCATCTCTGTTGACTTTATGTTTTTGCCCGCATGACCCTATTCCCAAGCCCTACTTGTGCATGGCATTCGTTACTGCAGCCAACCCTAAACTAGGTTGAGGAATTGAATCATCTTAAAAATAACTCAGCCAGCTTTTAGGAGGATGTCTTACTTCCCCCACCTGAGCAAGGTACATGCTCGCATAAACAGCTGTTTGAGCACAGCTTGAGAAGCGGTGTGCTACAGTCCAGAGGTAGGAGTGAACAGATGAAGGGATGGAACATGGGGATACCTTCTGTTGGTATTGACCCATAATCCTTCATCTCATGAAACCACAGCCCTCTCCCACATAGTAGGTCACTAGCACTGGTAAGAGGCCAAAAGAACACTTTTTGCTTCTGAACACGAGTGTTACTGACTGCAGTACCCTGCATCTGAGGTGAGCATCAAACATAGAAATCCTGAATGTGACAAGTGGAGCGGCCGTGGCTTCCAGCAAAAAGGAGGTGTGGATTTCAGATCAGAAAGACAGTCTCGTTGCCAAATATAGTAGGAAAGGCAAGGTGTGAATGAACTTCCTTCTGGTGGCACTCCCTGCAGCTCAGGATTAAAGCATAGTGAAGAGGGAACGTGTTGAAGTTCACAAAACAGTTGCCACTGGGTTGCTTTTCTATGGATAGCAGCAAATTAAGAAACAAAACAGCATTAAAAAACCAGTCTTTGACACAAAATTGGTCAACCCAATCTATATGACATGTTCGTTTTAATTAAACAAACTGGTTACTTTTTTAAAGTGTACTGCTGTAATGAAAAAGAAACAAAAAATTTTCTCTCCCATTGTCTCCTGGAAAGTGAAAGCATTGAAGCAGTTTGCAATTAGCAGGCTACTGTCTGATTGCTGCCTGTTGGCTGGGGGAAAATGGCCAGACAATCCATTTCTCTCTTTCTAGTCTTCTATGCCTGAAGGGTATTGTACTGTCTGGTAATAGGGTTGCAGTTCATTCTTAGCTAGGAATTAGTGATCTGAATGTTTAACACCACTCTCTATTGCTATTCCTTATTAGAATGCAAGCAAAAATTTCCCCTGTGGCTCCGAACATTTGCCGTACCTTTTGGGAAGTAAGAATGGTGTTACAGAGAAGTCAATACTGCAAAAAGAAGGGATGAATCTCACGGCCGTCACCGTGGCTGTGGAGAACGGGCATACCGTGGCCTTTCTGGGGACGTCGGATGGTAAAATTCTTAAGGTAACAAACTGGACTTAAAAGACTGGAAGGTGTTTAAAAGGTCACAAACTGTAGTGATAGCATACTTCTACTCTAAAAGTAAATGGCATTTATAAGATTGCATACCAGGAGCAAATTCTCTTGGAGCTTGGTATTTTTAATTTCAAAGAAAAACCACATTATTTCTGATGTACCTCAGCTATCCAATGCACAGATTGAATTAGTATCGCCTGAATGACACTTTTCCCAAAGGATTAGATACCTACTGAGAGCCCTATATAAACAGCCTTAGGTAATCTAACAGCTGCTCTAGCCTTATCTCTATTCAAGCCCACACTAGTTTAAGAGCAACTTTCATTTTGTAATCATTCTGGCCATTCAGTGTATTGAGAGGGCAATACAAAGCCCATGCCGGAGCTCTGCTAAATTCTGACTGTGTGGTGTGGGACTCAAGGGTTCACGTGTTTGTGCTGTTAAAATGTTAAGACTGCAACGCCAAATGCCTTTTGCTTGAAGGGGAGTGATGGCCATGTGCCACTATGTGTTTTGAAATTTGAAGCTGAAACTGTTGGTTACCATAAGGGAAGACAGCAAATTTGAACATCTTCAAGTGTAAAGGCTCTGAGTTGAGAATTTTAATTTTACAACACTAAAATAAATCAGTATTTACAAAAGAAGATACAAATATTAGCTATTGTAAGCAGTGAGCAATTTCTTTTAATGACTTTTATGCTTTGCTTGCTGCTTTTGATGCTATATACTTCAAATTGAAATGTTTTCCCTAACATGAATTTGTGAACTTGAGTAAACACAGGATTTTCATTAATCATATAATCATTTAGGTTGGAAAAGACCTTTAAATCATCGAGCCCAACCATAAACCTAGCACTGCCAAGTCCCACCAAACCATGTCCCTAGGCACCACGTCTACACATCATTTAAATATCTCCAGGGATGGTGTCTCCACCACTTCCCTGGCCAGCCTGTTCCAATGCTTAACAACCTTTTCAGTGAAGAAATTCTTCTTCTAATATCCAATCTGAACCTATCCTGGCACAACCTGAGGACATGTCCTCTTGTCCTATCGCTTGTTACT
>NW_009615548.1:0-3785 GCF_000690535.1 Cariama cristata
CTCCCACAGACGCTCGAACGCAGCACACCTTTACCGACTTCACTGAGAATTCGAACCCATTTTTGTATCAAATCTCATTTGATTTCAAATATTTGTAACGTGCATAACGTGGAAGTAAATATATCCAGCTGGAAACTTTAAACCGAGAAATTGCTTCCACAACAAAGGGAGCGAACGACATTTCAAATAAGTCAGCATTTTATACAGAAAACTGCGCAGCCAATGAAAATGGCCAGAGCTAAAAAGGAAAAAACCCAAAACAACAACAAAATCATCTTTTTTCTCACGTCAGGGAGTTTGATTGCTCTGTTTGGCTCCACAACAGCCTTCACCTCGCTGAGAGACCCGTCGTCGTAGCGGCGGAGGTGAAATCCCAGAGTCCAAAAGGAGGGCAACGCTGGCAACCCGAGGAACTGGAAATTAAAACCAAAATTAAGGAGCGTCGTCGGCCTCCTCTCTTTGGGTCCCATTCCCTACATCCTCCCGTTCTCTCCAATCAGACATCCAACTCAAGGACCATAAAGGGCGCTTCATGCAATCGCCTGCAGCTGCTTGGTTTTTCTAGGCTCCTTTTCCCCCCAAAACCACCCCAAATGTGAAGGATGCAAAGAATGATGTATCCATCGTTACCCATCAAGTTCTTAGATTGGATTATTTCTATGATACAAAATTGCCACCGCATTCTGTTTTCTGGCATTGCCGCCTTACCAAAAAAAAGCATAGAGTCTTCGTTTTCAGCCTCTTTTTTTTATCCTGTATTTATCCAGCAGCTGTTTAGGTTTACATTTGGGTATATTCCGCGTATACGTTTGATGTATTTTGGGTATACCTTTGGGTATACTTCAGTATACATTTGTAACTTTGGTAATGTTCCCTTTTGGATAATTCCGTTTGGACCTATATAGCTTTATGATTCAGGATTTGATGACTTCAGCGACATACCGAATTGTAATCGGTGTACTGTTGGCTTTCCTTGTGATTATTTGTTGCTGTGTAAGGCACTGTCGTATCACCCGTTGGGTTGGGGATTCCGTGTGTGGTATAACGGGGGAAAGCAGAGCGGAGGAATTCTAAAGAAAAGCCCATGAGGGTGCACATTAGATCACTGGGAAGATACTGGGGGTCCACCAGGCGGGAGCGTGAATAAGAGAACCTTGATAAAATACTGCAGTCAGCGGTGGCCACTGTATAAGGCAGAGGATGGAGAAAAATGGCCTTTTAATGGGACGCTAAATTACAATACTTGGTTACAATTAACGTTGTTTCTGAGGAGAGGAGAAAAATGGGATGAGGTCGTGTATGCTGATACGTTTTTCAGTCTGAGAAAGCGTCCTGAATGGCAAAAGGAGCGCGGTGTTAATTTGGCCCCACAAGATCCCCTTGTACTGGCATCAGAAAAATGAGCAGAAAAGGAATCAGGGCAAGTTGAAATGCTGCTGTTCAGCATGCAGCATCGGAGAAAGGTGTTTGAAAGTTAAAGCACAAGAAAGAGAAGAGGAAGAAAGGGCTGAGGATTATGTGCCTCCACCTCCCGGAAAGTTAGAAGGATTCCCGGAGGAGGAAATGGAACAAGGGAAAGGAGCAGAAGCAGTGGAACAAAAAGAGAGAATAGGAGCAACGGGGAATTTTACCCCAATCACCACCCAAACTCGTAGCAAAATGGGTCCGATTGTACAAGGGCCACTCAGACAAGCGATGGGACCCGAAGGACCAACTTGACTTAAGGTCCCTTTTCATAGGAGTGATTTAGATACCTGGAAAGAAGCGGTGAGGAGCTATCGGGACGACCCAGCCAGGGTCGCCGAGAGGTTTGAATTGATAGCTAAGAATCAAGATCCAGATTGCAAAGATACAGATTTAATGTTGGACGCAATGACAGAAACAGAGAAACAACTGATGTTAAAAACAGCCCGTACTCATGTACAGGCACAAATTGCTGCCAGAACATCGGCTGGGGCAGTCGATTGGTGTGAACCCTTAACTGATCCGAATTGGGATCCAGCACAGAGTAGCGTATGTTACCGAGATATCAGGATCGGATAAAATTTGAACTAGAGAATGCAATCCGCAAAGCCGTAAGTTGGTCAGCACTATATGCTGTAAAGCAAGGACAGAATGAAACCCCGATGGAGTTTTTAGATCGGCTGAGAGCAGCAATGCGCAAATATACCACTTTGGACCCTGCGTCCGATGTGGGATGACAACAACCGGTGTCATTGGTTTTGGGACAGTCCTCTGAAGACATTAGAAAGAAACTCCAGAACCTGAAAGAACCAGAAATACAGGATTTGGAAAAATTAACTGGGAAAGCTTGGAGAGTATATAGAAAGAGAGAGAATAGTGAGAGAAGAAAATTGGGCATAATCAAAACCTTGGAATGACTAGCTACCAGTTTTCTTCTACAAGTAGCGCATTGTTCTGATGATTGTTACAGAAGTTCTTTTACCTCAAAATGCGTAATATGCTCGCTCTTCAATGGAACCTTTACAACGATTAGTTTCGTTAGTTACAAAACCTTATCAATGTTCTTACCCCAAAGCAATCATTGGTCAGTTCTACTTAGCTCTACTGACTGGGATCCTTGGCATTCAAATCAAGATGGGAAGGGTAAGGCGGTTTCCAAGCACCATAACTGGTGTTCGTTGTATATAACTAGCATCCATGACAGTCTCCTTAGTTTCTTAAAACAAAACCTAGAAAAATCCAGTAACTACCTGGTGAGGTTTCTATGGTTACCTATTTCAAACCTAACAATCCTGGCTTATACATTCTACTTCACAATTTTCCACTTCAAATTTTGATTATTTTACCAGAATATTTGCAACACGATGACAGACTCCCCACCGACAGCTTCAGGGGTCGACCGTTTGTTGCTGAATAACATCACAGCCATAAATGCAGAGCAGTAGCACAATTGTCCGGGTTTAACGGCAGCAAACCCAGGAATTCACCAATTCTGGGCCGAACTTCACAGCAGGGCACGGAGGGACGTGGATGCCTGCAGTTTCAGGGGCAGGGGGGCCCGGAATGCAGGGAGCCGGGCATCCAACCTGCTGACTATACAAATGAGGCTTTGGATCCTAAAAAGCAACTTTGGACACTAAAATGGGGCTTTGATGCCTAAAAGTGAGGTTTTGGGCCCTAAAACTGTGGGTTTGGGCCCTAAAAATGAGGCTTTGGATCCTAAGATGAGGATTTGGATCTTAGCAATGCGGCTTTGGGCCTTACAGTGGGCATTCGGACCATCGAAGGAAGGGCTGGATGCGAAAAACGGGGCTTTGGGCCCCGAGAAAGGGAAGCTGGGCTCTGTAATCGGTTTCGGACCTTAAAACAGAGACATCGGACCCTAGCAAGTCTGGGGTTGTACCCTAAAGGGACAGGTTTAGAACGTGAGAATGAGGCCTTCTACCCTACAAGAGGGATTAAAGCCCTAAAAATGAGTGACTGGCCCCTCAAAATGCAGCTACGGGTCCTAAAAGTGAGGGCTTAAACCCTAAGGAGGCTTTCAAGTTTAGAATCAAAGTTTTGGGCCCTAAAAATGAGGTTTTGGGCCCCAAGAGAGGGGTTTGGAGTATCAAAATGAGGGTTTGGACACTCAAGATGTGGCCTGGACCCTCAAAAGAACTTGGCTGCATCCTCAAAATGTCACCTTGGAGCCTGAAAATGAGGCTTTGCGCCCTCAAAACAGCTGGCTGGATCTTAAAAATGACGGAGCTGTTTAAAACTGCGATACGTGCTCTGGCGCTTGCAACAGCGCTGGCCCCGGTGCCCGGTGCACCCCCCAC
>NW_009615549.1:0-17764 GCF_000690535.1 Cariama cristata
ACATCCGTAGCCCTTCCCTTGTCCACTGAAGTAGTTACTCCGTCATAGAAGGCCACTGGGTTGGTAAGACAAGACTTGCCCTTGGTGAAGCCATGCTGGCTGTCTCGACTCACCTCCCTGTCCTCCATGTGCCTCAGCATAGCTTCTAGGAGGATCTGTTCCGTGATCTTCCCAGGCCCAGAGGTGAGGCTGACGGGTCGGTAGTTCCCAGGGTCCTCCTTTCTACCCTTTTTAAAAATGAGCACGATGTTACCCTTTTTCCAGTCACCAGGGACCTCACCAGACTGCCACGACTTTTCAAAGATCATGGAGAGCGGCTTGGCAACTGCATCAGCCAATTCTCTCAGGACTCTGGGGGGCATCTCATCAGGTCCCATAGACTTCTGTATGTTCAGGTTCCCCAGGTGGTCGCGAACCTGATCTTCTCCCACAGTGGGGGGGATTTTGCTCCCTCAGTTCCCATCATGGGGTCCGTCCACTTGAGAGGTGTTGGATAAGAGCTTGCCAGTGAAGACTGAGGCAAAGAAGCTGCTGAGCACTTCAGCTTTTTCCTCGTCTGTTACTACTAGCTCCCCTGCCCTGCTCATGAGAGGGGGTACATCTTCTTTGACTTTCCTCTTCTGATTGACATACCTATAGAGGCCCTTCTTGTTATTCTTTGCATCCCTCATACATATTCTTTGCATCCCATGCGTACCTATCTCAGCATCCACTCAAATTTATAATTTCAGCTTCATGAGAAATTCATTTGTACACATGAAATAACAGTTTCATATGTAGGGCAGCACAAAACTCTCCAGCAATACCCAGAAACCTCCACAATTTTTCTTTACAAGCTTCAGTCACAGGCAGATAGGAAAGCCATTGGTAAAAGGCCAACATGCAGACGTGAAAGGTGTATCTGCTGTCATCTGTCTTCAGCACAAGAAAAAATGATTGCAGCCTCTTTTTACATATTCAGATCTTGCCAGCTGAGGAGATGGTTATGGTGGAACAAGGAGAAACTACTCAAGTTCTCAAAGCTGCATGTGGCATAGACCTACTTTTGTCTTGTGCTTAATTGGTCCAATCTTTATGCTCAGAAAATGGCTTTGAAAATTATGATTTTTGTAAAGACTGGTTTTTTTCAGTGTAGTATCTGGAGCTCTCTTTTAGGAGCACCTGAAGGAGAAGTGCATGTAGTGTTTGGGACTGGTGTGTCAGATCTGAGGTCGCAGTCGGGCAAAGTCTTCTCACAGTCCTGTTCTGATGGCACCATTACAGTTACTGAGCTTGCTTTTCCTTCTAAGCACACTGTGCACTAAGATGCAGGGTTTCTTGCCACAAACAGTTGTGAGATCACACCATTGCTGTCTCTTCTGAGGCTGAGCTAAGAATGGAGATATTTTTTTTCAGCATGAGTCAATGCCACTATTTGAGAAATGCAGCCTGACTTTTGAAGTGCCCCTTGTTGTAACCACGGGCTGTCTTTAAAACAGCAGATCTCAAGATGATAAACCTTAGCTGATATGCTCATGATCTGCTTTTGTTTAATTAGTAGCAAAATCCTTCTGCTAGCCCCTCTCCCCACTTACCATACGGTAGAAGAGATTTATGATACTATGAACATCTTAAAATCTACTAAAAGAGTAGGTCTGAGATTTTTAAAGAAAAAAGGAAAGTCTTTTGGGCCCCAGACCCTACTAGAATGAGTGAATTTCCTGTTTTTCACACTACGACTTGTTAGCCAGTCATAAGTGGACGCTCCTGCAGGGCAACATGTGGGCACTCAGCTAGGAGACTCAGGACTGGTATATGGGACTTGAATGAGAAAAGTGGAAGCATACTGGAGACAAGAATTTGGCTTTATTTTCTTTTTTTTTTTCTGGAAAAAACAGAAAATGCATATAGGACATATTTTCATTTATAGCCAAAGGCAAAAGGTAGACTAATTTTTAAAACATACTGCCAGCATTTGTTTTTTAAAATGCTTCCTGTAAGAAATGGATTTGAAGTTTATTTCTAATTTTACAGTATTAGGCAGACATTATTTCTATGCAGTAAGGCCTACATGTTATGTAGAGCCATGTAACTTCCTCATCCCATTATAAAAATACACATATGGCTGTCATGTTTATTTTCCTTTTTTTTTTTCCTCAGAAAAATGAGTCTCTTTTGTATCTTCATTCTGAAAACACTTCTTTCACATTTTATTTTTGACCATACAGATATAACCTTTCTTTGGTAGTCAGCTTTACTAAAACTTTCTGTTTTCCTAGGCCTTAATTTTCTTGCCTGTGTCAAAACGAAAATAATACACCTGAGTGTGCAGCACAAATCTATCAGTGGTGGAATTGTGGTCTTCATCAAATAATTCTATCTATTCCTTTAGTATATCTATTAATACTTTTGGAGTACTGACTACTATACACAATACCTTTCTGATATTTGAATAAGCAAATATGGTCTAATTTCAGTTATCCTTTTGCAGATATTTTGATTTCCTCCCCACTGCCTGTGTTTTCTTATGGATAGAAGGAGAAATCAGGATTATATTTAAGGATTGACAATTTTGGATTTGCTTCAACTCTAATTAGGAGATAGACATGACCCTGAGCAAGTTACTTTCCCTTTCAATTTTAATCTTTGTAGATAAGAAGTTTTTTCTAATGTAGTCTTTACCCATAAAATCTCTATAAAGTACTTAGGCCTGTGGGACCTGAAGGTTCTTGAAAAATAACATTGATACCAGATCTGACAAGCATTGAATGTAAGTTTTACAGTAAGACCTGACGTTGAGCTTCCAGCTTGTCTCTGCAAGCTCTGCTTTTTTCAGCTGGCATTACTGGCTGTCTGTGTTATGAACATGAAAACTCAGTCATGTTCTTCTCAGCATGAGAAATGTTTATTTTGCCCTGATAAATAGCCTCCAGCCTCTGATTCTTAGGAATTTACAAATTAATTTTCTATTTATACCCAAGAAACTTCACTACGCTGGAGCAGCTGGGATTTAGAAATGTTCTAAATGTAGCCATGTGTTTTTTTGCAGTCAAATTCACTGGAAAAGAGATCAAATGACTTAGTACAGGTTGTAAAGAAAGGTATTGATTGATCTGGAGTGAAGTCCTCACATTTTACCTTTTTCTGGGCCTTTTCTCTGACTAACAATTAAGTTCTGTCTCTCTCTTGTAGTAAGACAGGTTTATCTGAAAAGGACTGTGACCATTAAGCTTGAACTGTTTAAATCTTTTACAGTACCAGGAAAAACAATAGTGACTTTATACCAGAGTGTAATTTGTTTTGGCAACATAGCACAAATGCACATTCCAGCAGCTTAACTATATCACAAGGATAAACTTGTTAATGGAACTACTTTGCTGTAGTCTTGCCAATTTTCTCTTGATACAATGAGCATCATTCAGTTTACTGTTAACTGGAGCTGGGTAGATTTATTCAGACTGTTTCATAGTTCTTTTTTTCTCAAATTATTAGGTGAAGGAGGTGACCTTCCTTACTCATCAGTGTAATTGCCAAAAAGAAATGTGGAAACAACTTTAAATGTCTATAAACTTTCGATGGGACAGCAAAATCATTCCCATTGTCCAAAGAGACAATCAGGAGAAACCCAATGTAAATAAATGAGATTCTTGAGTTTCTTAGGTTTTTGAAAGATATTTTGTGACACTCAGAACATCTAAATAATTTAATGAAAATAAAGTTTATACAAAGATCTTGACAAAATAGATTTTTACAGTCACTGTGATAGTGTTCTTGTAGCTCTGAGTTTGGAGTGGTTTCAAGGAACAAGCACTCTCTTGAAGAGTAACACACAAGGCTCAAGCAAAAGACAAAGAGTCAATGAAATTCAGGGGCAGCAGCATAGATCCTAATCCTAAACCTAAACCTAAGCCTAAGCCTATCTTCTGCCTTTTTGTAAAAGAGTCTTTGGGAAAAGGTCAGACTAAAGGAAAAGAAATAAGAGAAAATTGTTGAAAGAAAAGCCAAATTGTGGCTTAATTGAAATTGCAGTTAATAGCAAGTGAGAGCTATGCTTTGCATTTTGACAAGAAAGCATAGAGAGGAGAGGAGAGGAAGCCTGAAAAATGCATTACGAGGACTGAAAGCGGGAGTGCACTCAGTGGTAGGGGCAAGGATACAAAATAGCTCCAAAGAAGGAGCCATTCAGGTTTCAAGAAATTAGGAATGCTTGTGATTCCAAAAGAAAAACATGGATTTAGAAGTTGCCTGACCCAAAACACAAGCCTTGTTACTTGCATCTGAAGGCAGTAGGAACGGTGCCTGTGTGGGAGTAGCCAAGTGTCTATAAATAAACGTTGAAAAAGGAGATTTTCAACAAAATCTCATCTTTCTTTGCAACATTCCTTTACAACAAAATCTTCTTTATAGAATAGACTCTTGTGTTTAAATCCTAAGGACATCCCCTTTTCCCTGCATTCTTTCCTTCTAATACAGCTTTATTTTTTCTAACGTTTTTTCTTTTCTGCTGAAGTGAAGCACAGACATTGGTCTCAAAAAGGAGTAATAACTACCTAACAGTCTTTTTTTTTTTTTATGCTGAGTCTGAATTTAATAGCATTTGTTCCTCAGATCGTCATAGGTACTTGCTAAGTGTTGCTGCTGTCAACATTCAGAAACAGGAACAATGGCTTGGTTAAAATCCAGCTGTCATTGGAGAAATCTTTCTAAAAAGAGCTCTGTGGGATTTTCTTTTCGTTGCATCTGCCCTTCTTCATGACTTCAAACATACCAGTGTTTCTAAAAGCCAAGCTAAGTTCCTTCTAGGTCACTCATGATCTCCAGAGACAAAAGTCAAAAAGAAAAGCTTTAGATGACAGCTTTATCTATGATATATGAGGCAGAACAGAATTCAGTGTTGTTTTCTATAGCTGTGTCAGTTATGCATTGCTGATAATGAAATATCATTTTCAGCAGTAAAGTAAGATAACATGACAGTTATGAGTGATTTCTTATCCCTTGAAAAGCTCTCCCATACTGGTGGACAGCAGTCACAACACAGCACCAGCAAATGACCTTGAAAAAAAGGGTTTGCAGGGAGGTTAAAGGAATAGACATGCATGGTTACATATGTAAGCTCAGAACACTCATCTGAAAATTGAGCAAGAGGTATGGAGACTAGTATTTCAAAGTAGTCAGCCTTTAGATTCTGAAGAAGGGATGACATATAAGGATGGAGCAGCCTTTGAAGTGATGAGAAACAGTTTACTGTCACGTAAGAGAAAAGTATGGAACTAGTGGAAGAAATGGATGGGATGGGATGGGATGGGATGGGATGGGATGGGATGGGATGGGATGGGATGGGATGCGATGGGATGGTCAAAATCCTGGCTAGATCTAAACAGAGCTAAAAACACTGCCTCATACTGGGAACAGATCTCTCTACAGGTAGTTAGAAAGTGATGACCTGGGGCAAGATGGTAAAAACTCCAGTAGATTCCTTGGGAAAGGAGTGAAGAGGCTTCTCTGAGGAAGGGCTGTATGTGGGGTGTGTATCTTCTACAGGACCAGGGAGTAGTCTGCCTGTACCATACACATACAGCAAACAGCTGGGGTAGAACAGGGTTTTCTCTGAATGCCTTTTCTGTCTGAGGTTGGTGACATTTCTCCCTGACATAGGCTCTGAGTTATTAGCTAGTCAGTAAATAGGATATGCATCACTTTCATAGGGCCTTAGCTGCAAGCCAGTAAACACGTCACACTTCAGATCTTCAGAAGCTCAGCCTGTATGCAGTAAAGCAATGCTTCTTAAAATAGCCAGTCCTACTGATATTCTCTGAAGATGGTATATTTGGAATTGAAGAGTATTGACTGGGACATGAGATGCAAAGGGGAGGAAGGGAACGTGATCTAGAAGATACAACAGCTTAGTTCTGGTACCAAAGCTAGGCTGCAAGTGATAGTGAGTGGAGTTTTACTTTTGCAGGCTGTAAGATGCCTTGTCATTTGGCCTTGGCATCCAGAAGCAAAAAATTCCTTGTCCACAAAGACAAGAATTCTCTTTAATTGTGTCAAATTTATTTAGTGTTGAAGAAAATGATCCTTTTCTTTGTCTTCTATTGGAGACTGTGGCTGCCTTTCTTGGGGATTGAGGTAGCGTCACCAGCCTCAAAGTTGTGAATGAGAGCAGATGTGATACAGCCTTTTGGGCACAGTCAACCAGTGATTCATGCTTTAGACTGGGGCTTCACAGGGGGATAATATTTCAATTTAAGTTTTCAGTGTAAAATTATGCTATTGTTCTATTTCAGGATTGATTGAGCATTTGAGGATAAGTATTACGCACTAGCCCGCAAAAAAAAAAAAAACCCAAAGCCCAATCTGGTAAATGTAGGGGAGCTTAACTAGATTTTCCCAAGAAGACCAGGGAAAGAAGTGAAGGGAGGGTTATGGCTGTGGGACCTGCTGAAATCCCTCAGCTGTTTTTGGCCTAATCATGTCTCATTTTGAAGGGAGTGATTCAGTGCAGGAATATAATTTATTTGCCCAGTTGGTTAGAGAAGGTAGAGTTCAGGCTTTTAGCATAGGATTGAATGTTTTCTTGAAATACCTGGGCCTCATTTAGAGCTCTGAGGAGCTTTGAAGATACTTGCACTTTTGTTATCTCCAAGTTTATACAATCCATATCCATTGATGCCCATCTGAAACATAGAAGCCCTCCCATTTAAATAGAGGGAATTAATGCCATCAGTGAGGATGCTACAGTACCATAGAAGCCATTTTGTCCCATTGTCTTCAGTGGGACATTTTATGGATTGGGGTGCTACTTGACACACACATAGGTTTTCTGTGGGCTTTCAGCAGCTCCACAGTTCTCTGGAGCACACTGAAGAAATACCCATGTGCATCACTTCTGAAATCTGCTTTTTCCTGCACAGAACTGCAAAGAGTGCTATACTGGCCTAGGTGTTTCAACCACTGAAGCTGTATTGAGAAGCCATATCCAGAGACTTGGCTAAAACAAACATTGAAGTCTGTATTTCATTTTGTTCTAGAGCTGAACTGAATCTTTTCTTCTGGGCTGGTGGCTTAGAAATGCTTTCTGTCTTCCCACATAATGTTTCTAGGGATGGAGCCCTTACTTGTGATATTCTGCCAGGAAGGAAACCAGGTCAGGACTGCCATCTGAGTGTTCAGAGTTGGTTGAACAGGAATAGCTTGCCATGCAGCTTACCTTCCAAAACTCCTAAGAGCTCAGCTCGTGATTTTTTAGTTGCTGAGCTAAACACCAGCTCTGGGTTTCTGTTCTCCAGGCCTGCTAAATTATGACTAACCAACACAAACTAGGAAAGAAATTGCACAGAATATTCCATATCTGAGAGACTGTTAAGCACTTTTAGAAGTCTTAGGAGGCTTTTAAGAATCCATTTTTCACTGCCTTGACTAACAGTAATGCTACTGTTGACATAGTGAAATAACAGTGCCTTAATCTCTCTCTAAATGTTTGATGCAAGAAGAGGGACTTTTAATTTGCCAAATGATAGTTTCATATTGCAAAGTTTAGGGATAAATACCACTTCCATCTTTCAAACATCTGAAGTATAATTAGACAAATCTTCAGTACTTCTGAGCGCTCTCTTCCAGGGTGACAGCCCTGATCCCATGTTAGAACTCAACTAATGTAAGTCTCTACATACTGCCTTTGAAAAGTGAAAGAGGTTAGCAGAAATATCAAGTAATGGTACTCATCTCTTGGAGCACTTTTTGGCTGTAGATAATCAGAAACTCAGATAGATAATCAGAAATGTTGTTGCAGCATGTTGAACTACAGCTGACAAGTACAGGTATGCCTTCCTTTTTCTTACTGCTCTGACACTAACATTAACTGGCTTACCCCAGGAGACTGGTCACAACGAGGAATCGAAGCTCCTTGTTCTTGGTGGAAGATAGCTTTGTTTAAAGAACTTTTTTGGTTTTAGAAAAGTTTGGAGCTCATGATGCCTCCCTCCAGGGAGACACACAGAACACAGACTTTTGTCTTGTATTGGATTCCAGTTTCCTTCCTAGTGCAGGATAGGATGGAAACCACAGACCAGCTAATACTAGTGATGCTAGCCTGCATACAAATTCAGGGAAGAGGTATAATTAGGACCATGTCCTGCCATGACATGTAGGCACCTGCATAGCTTTTATCCCTACAGGCTTCTCTGCATGCTAGAAAATGCCAAGGAGCAGTTGATGATTTCTGACAACTCTTGCAGAAAGGTAGTATTTCATGGTTCCTCCAAGATATATCAGGGCCCTCCATTGGCTACTAATATGGGTTTCACTTCCTTGTCCTGATGTTTTCTGTAAGCCATATTTCTTGCTTTTTTTCCACCAAGCAGGTATAGACAAAGGGATTGATTCCCAGACACTTGCAAAATCTGCTCCTATAGACTCTGAGGAGTAAGAGAGTAGGAGGCTACATGGTGAAAATAAAAGTTAACCCTGAAATATTTCAATTTTTTATTTTAGAAGTAAGAATGTGCATTACATTCTAACAGTTTCCAGTACTAATTCTCAGCTCTACTTGATTGCGAATCTATTTCTGACTTCTGCTTTGTTTTCCAAATGGAATGTCCTTCAGCATTGCTGCCTTGTCCCCACTTGAACATTAAATTTAGCACTTCTGACCATAACTGACAAAGTCAGAGCATGCTTAGAAGACCAGTAACTCCCAGCAAAAGCCTGTGTTTCCCTTAAACAGCTTCAGAAAGCTTCAAAAGTTTCAGAGAATGAAACAGTTCTTCAAAATTGCTTCAATTCCATGAGCATATTCCTCCCTCCAAAAGCATGAAGCTTCAGGTGTTTTCCCAAACACGCAGAACTTGTTCTCAAGCAAGATTGTCAGAGCTGTCATACAGTAAAGCTAGGATGAGGTTTGCCCGCAAGGCATCTAGAACTTTTCAATACTCTTTCCTTTCTCTGGAAAACTCAGACACATAGGTTATTGTTCTTCTAGGAGAAATTCAGAACCAGTCATAAAACAGTGGGTATTTTCTGCTGTGCAGAAACCTTACAATATATGAATAAGTATGTTTAATATGGTGTAGTCACCATATGGGAACATCTTAATTTGCCTTTAGGATAACTTGACTTTTATCCAAGTTTATTCTGCATCTAGGCTAGCAGAGAACTGAATCTCAGGGTTCAGGTAACATCACCTTTGGAAAGAACCTGAAAGTAATAATTTGCTTAGAAATTCAAACATGAAGCAAGTGAAAGTCATGAGTAAGGGAGTGCTCTAAGAGAGAAGAGATCTTGTGGGAAGGTCTCCTGGGAAAGACTTGTTCTAGACACTGAAAGCAAACAATGTTTTAATGTAACACTTTTTCTATTCTGTGGTCTAGCTTCCCCCTAGAAAATATTACAGTGCAACTGAGTGGTAAGCAAAAGAAGCTGACTGTCTCAGAGCAGTTTTACTTGGCTTTGTATTGCAGTTATGTACTGGACCACAGAAATGCACAAGTATGATCTCACCTGTGCAACAGAGGTGAAAGTATCTTCTATCTAGCTACTCTTCCAATGATCTCAAAGTCTTCCACCACAGAAGTCAGGAGAGGCTTTCCCAATTTCTGAGTGCACAGACAGCCTAAAACACATAAATCAGAAGGTGGTATTTGAAACAACATAAAGCCACTACATGTCTTGGTCCTGGATCTACTCTGTGCACATAGTTTCTACTATTTGTTCTGCTAGAGCAGCCAAAGGGCTAAATCAAACACCCCCCACAAATCTATCACTTTCATTATCACACAGCAGTACCTATGCTTCATCCTTATAACTCTGTGTGTTTCTTTTTCCCCTCTTCAACCCCTTTGAACTCTTTGCATGCATGACTAGAACTTCCTAACACTGATAGCAGTGATCAACTCTAGTCTCTATCCATAATGAGAAATGTCAGTGTGCTAATATGGAAAAGGACAAGGATTGCAGGAAAAGCTGTTGACTTTGACAAACCACAACAGTGAGGGTCAACTCTTTTCTTGGAGAGCTGGGAAGATGCTAGGGAGAAATTATTGGAAAAAAAAGAGATCCTTTGATCAGGTTTTCTACCGAACTGCTGCTGAGCACTTCTACACAAACTGTATATGAATCCAGGTCCGTTGGAGGTCAGGACGTACTCAGCATCTGTCAAGCCTGCAAAATGCTTCAGCTGTAACTCTGGGTGCTATTAGATGTCTACACAAAGGACCATGGGAAGTCCCAGTACGTGTGTGGCCTCACTGTACTACCTGCTGCTCAGATATACTGAGAAGAAGACTAAGAAGTTTATGATGAGATGCAACAGATGATTAAAACAAACAGACTCACATGGTGGGGATGAGGAATCAGCAGCACATGAGCATGGTTTTAACCTGATGACTAGTTGCATCCACTGGGCAACCTGCCTAACCTTAGTATATCTGAGTTGCATCATTTCAGGGAATATTGTCCTTGAGTGATTAGTACTGCAATAAAGTGGTTGTTTAGTCTAGAGGAGGAAAGACTGTGGGGAGGCATGGTACAGCTTCAAGTTTGCAGAAAGGAGGAAAGGAATAAAATGTTGCAGAGGGGACAGGAAGCAGTGGGTATGAATTGCAACAACGGAGATATGTGCTAGAAATGTTAGGTAAAGTTTAGTTAGTCTATCTCTGGATTAAGTTGCTTAGGATACGGTTGAAACCCCATCAATGAAACTAAGAATGAATTAGACAAGTACCCTTGAGTAACACACATACTGTAGATGGGCAGGAAGATGACCTAGATGACCTCATGCTTTCTTCTGGCAGTAGTTTCAGTATTTTTTGTGGTAGTTCTGTGTACTTAAAATACACAGAAGGCTGTGTATTTTAGAAGCTGTTTATGAAGGCCCTCTTCTAATCTTTAGGGATGCTTGATTTTAGAGATCTGCACTGAACATTCTGCACAGAAAAACAGGTTTTTTTCCGCCTCTCAACCTTTTTTCAGTATCTGATATTTGAGAAGAATATGGGCAGCTCTTTGCAATTTTAGTACTCGTGTGATTAAAGAGGTTTATTTTTTTGTTTCCCTCCTTGTGTTTGCAGTTTCTTGAGTTTGTTTTGCTAACTTGCATTGTCACCAGGTTCAAAGCAGAGAAGCTAGAGTCAGAAGAAACTTTAAAAAACTTTGACGACTGCTCATCATATGATATCACTGACTGCAGTTTGTAAGGTTTTTTCCCTGATTCTTAGGACTGTGTGATAAACAAACATGGCATTACTATAGTCAAGACTTGTCTAAGCCCAACCAAGAGCAGGTATGTGTAGAGATTCACAGCGAGCAGAGTGATCAGGGAAACAAGGAGCTGCCTAATTCTGTAGCAAAGTAATATACCAAGAGTACAGAAGTGACGGCTTACTTATCCCTACTTGCCAGTGTTTTATTAGAGGGAAATAGCTCTCTCAACTGTTCACTGCAGCTTTTTCTTGCTCCAGTACTGAGCTGGTCTTTCAAGTGGCAGTGTCTCTCCATTTCCCTTCTGACTCTATAATGCACATTTATGAAACTTTTTAAATCAATGGTGTAACTTTTTGCTTAAGAATAAGGCTCTCTGACAGCTCTGATTAGGGGAAATGCTTAAAGGCATACAACAGGATGGTGCTTGTTTGCTTTACTTAGCTTGTGCAGAAACTTAGGCAGCAATAATCAAAGGCTGCAAATACAATGCAGTGCTACTCAGATACACTGGATTGGGACCCAAATAATCAATTATATTTGTGTGGCACTGCATTGTGTTCAGACCTAGCTCAGGTGTTCCTAAACGTTCCTATAAATGGTATTTCTATTAGTTTGTGATTTGGCCAACTCTGGACAGATTTTCATGCAAGCAATACAAGGTCTCATATTCTCAGATGGTCTCATTATCATATTGTAAGATTTAGTCCAAATCTTGAAGTTTTTGAAATGAATTATTAAATGTAATACAATCTGGTTTCTCCTTATTTTACTCTCAGGAATGGAGGTGGTGTTTTGTCAAAACTAGGAACAAACAATAACGGTGTAGCAACACTCCTTGAATGGTTAACATTTGGCAAAAGAAAATGAACTTATGTAATAGTATAATTGAAGCAACAACTTAACATTGCCAGCTGTCTTGTTTATGGTCAGTATCATTTAAGATCTTTATTTCATAGAGAAAAGACAATGATGAATCAATTGATTTCTTGTTCCTAGAAAAGTTGCTAACTTTTAACTTGTATCTTGCTCTGTTGAAAACTAAGCTTTGAACACAGTATGACCTTTGCATATCTTTTAACAGCCAGGTAACCTGATGTTATTAATAATGAAGTATTTGGAAATGTTGTTCTAGTTGTGGACTGACAAGTGGTATGCACTGTGTTATCAGTTGGCTCTCTCCTGCATACTTACTTAGGGAAGTAAGTAGCTGGCACACTTGGACACCTCTGGGTAAGATAATCTGGGGACAAGAGCAGGGGAGCTGGAGGTGTTGGAGAGAGACAGGCATGATATCTGGCAAATACCTGCCTAGTCTATTTGTGTTTCTAACCTTTGCTTTTTATTCCTGCCTAATCATTAGCCCTGTTAAGAATTTTAGGTGAAAAATTAAAGGAAAAGGTTAAGTGCAATTTCTTTTACCTTTCCTGCAGCTATTAATTCTAAAACTTAAAGCAATTCCTATGACAGTGTGACTGAGGGGAGAGAAGGAGAGAAAGTAAACCAAAGGGACAGAGACATTTGCTGCTAGACTCTTAGAATGCGCAAAAATTGGAGCACAGTAGATGCTTTCAGTGCATGGCTGCCTTCCGAAAAATACACACCAGGAGAGTGAGTCACCAAAATGTTTTTAAAAATCTAGCCCCTGTTTCTTCCATTTTTGGTGTACTCTGCAGGATTAAGTCTATCCAGTCCCATCAAGGACACAGTTAGCTGTCTGTCCCTCAGCTACAGAAATACATTTGGGTTTTATACGATAGATTCTTACAGAACTGAGCTTAGCACTATGGCCTCTCTCCGGCTCCACACACTTGGAGCTTGTTAGCCTCATTTGTGCTTCCTTAATCAATGGCATCTGCACATGTGGCCCTGAGGAGGATACTGGTCATTCTGCAGTGTTGCAGCCAGGACAAGAAGGGATAATTTGTCTGTACTTCACAGCATTGACTTTGAAACAAAAGAGCCCTGCCAGAGGCACGCTCCAGAGCTGCAGCCAGTCCCTGCCCCACTCTGCCATGTGTTGATCCCTGTTTTTAAAGGAAGTGTCCTAGCCTACCTCCATCTGTCAATGTCAAAGAGAAGGTCACCTGCAAGGTCTGCAAATGTCCTATGGTGAACAGCTGATTTTCTTAAACATTGAGTCCTTCTTTTCTTCTCTCAGTCCACTTAAAATAGGACCAGTCTCTGACTTTGCAAAGTCAATTGCATATTGGGCTAACTTACCATATTAAATATGAGCTTCATGGGCTATGTCAGCCATAGGTTTTACTTGTGAGTCCTGCAGCCTAATGTTATGCAGCTAAAGGAGTAAAACTACTTAGTGAAGAACAAATAAACCTCAGCTTGCTCTGGTGCAGGTTTTCTTAAGTCTATCTTGGCAAAATTATTGTAAATTGGTAGTAATTTATCACCTTGAGTGGATCTCATGTGGTTTTTTTAAGTGACTATTTTAAAAATATCTCAGGTGAAAAAAAGGTGGATGATCTCTGCATAAAAATAAATGCATGCATTATTAAATGCTGAAAGATGATTTTATGCACACTTTTCTGCTGTGCCCAAGTACCAAGTAAATGTCATACAATCATTGCATGAGTGCATGCAAGCGAAAAATTATGACAATTAATTTCTTTGATGTATTTTGCCTTTGGGCAGGGTTTGTCTGTAAAAAGGTTATGATTTTCTAAAACTGAGTCATCCTTTGTATGCAAAACAGCTAGAAATAATAAGATTATAGCAGAGAATTTAAGGTTAAAGCATTAATGTATTTAAAATAATTTTTCTTCCTAAGAAGCCTGTGTTTATAGACACATTAAAATCCCCAGAATGTGAATGATAATAAGACTACACCTGAATTTGATATCTGTTACGTGAAATTGGGAGCCAAGCTTTCCCAAGACAGAGCACGTCTTCGGCATTCTACTACCCAAAACCAATGTGGTAGGCATGATGAAGATTATATTTTCCCTTTCCTCCTCCTCCCTTGAAGGTCAAATCATTACTCTGACTGCTTCATAGGAATTGTCATGCTGACAAGCCTGTTAAGCAGACAAGACGTCTTGCCCAGTATCCTGTCTCTGACAAGAATCAGTAGCAGATACCTAACAAGAGCTAGAGCATCATGACCTGTGACCTGGTATACTGTCCTAGTTGTTGGTCTTTGGCATCTTAATGATTTCCTAAGCCTATGGTTGCACCTGGAGAGTGCCTAACAGCCACTAACAGATTCAGTGTAATATTCTTCAATCCTTTCTTGAGCCTGCAAGGGTTGCAGTTTACTATGTCCTGTCTGTGCATTCTCCTAGGAGAAGCAGGTCAGATAACAGAGAGAACGTCTGCTTTTGACAGCCCCCCCTCCAAAGACCACCTGAACATGCTTACAAGGAGCAGGACAGAAAAGTGGGGAAACAGCACTTTCCACACTATGGGATGCAGAAGGCAGAAGAGAGGAACTAAGGCTGTGTTTCTGTTTCTAAATGAGACAGGCTTAGGAGAGGAACTCAAACACTGAGCTACTGCTTAGCTGCTAGCACACTCTGGTACAGTTTTGGCCTGGGCCAGCTAGCACCCACTGAAATACTGCCTGAGTATGGTTCAGGCATAGCATGTGCCAGGCTGTTCCCAATAGCCATTCATATGCGGAAGCCCTACCCCTGAACACAGCCCTCTTTCTATTCTTAGACGTCTTACATTGAAAGAAAAAAACACACAAAAAATGTTTTAGAGCTGCATAATCACCATATGGAACACAAAGGAGTCTCAGGGCCAGCTCTGTACAGTGTAGACACTGCTATTTGGCCCAGGGCATGGGAACAGTCCCTGCCCTTGTGTCACTTACTTAACAGAGTGAATGGATCCAGAGAGACTGGGAAGCTGATGGGAAAAGCAGGAAGCACAAACCCAGGCAGACCTCAGAGGTGGTAGAGAGACTGCTTTGCTCATGAACCCGAGGAGTTGTGTGGAACTGGTTATATGTCAGAAATCTACTACACTGCTGGAGTAAGAGTAAGCCTGACTCCAACAGCAAGGTAATTAGGAGGCTTATAAACATTCCTAGTATCTATTCTGTCTCAATATGACCTTCCCTACTTTAAAACAAATTTATTCTCCTAGTTCATGTCCTTTAATCTCAAAAATGTTAAAGCTTAGCCAAACTCAAACTACTGAAGCCTTCACAGAGGCATCCTGAAGTCTCCATTAGACCCATGCTCTGACACAGTCATAAAACACCGACTTGGGCTGTACTATCCTGAGCAGGATATTTGCCTTGTTCCACAGAAAAAATCATTAGTAAAATTTTACAGTCGCTCATCTGTGTAAATTGTCATCTATACCACTTCCTTTTAGTCATCATTAAACTTCTATAGCATGGTACTCGGGAATAGGGCCTGTGTCACACAACCTTGGTAATGCTGTCTTGAAAGGCTGATGGACAAGAGATGTAACTAACTGTTTTCTTTCATCACAGGTATAGTGGCCATAAAGGGGCTTGCATAAATTTCTCCTCAAAAGGGCATCGGTCTTCCAAATTATCTCTCATCATAATCCTGACTGAACCAATCTGTGCCAAGCACCATTTTCAGACAAGTCAGTCTGACACACTGAATTTAACTACATTTCTTCCAGACTGTTTCCACAGCCTAGCACTAGCTACATGTGGTTAAAATTATGTTGGTTCTTTCATTTTCTTGTTTTCAGAAATCTAAATATGTTTCTTCTGGAAAAGGAAATGTTATCTCTCAGCAGACATAAATTCCTGTAACAATATCATCTTCTGTCATTGAATTCACATATTCTCCTTCATAACTGATCTCATAAATGTTGATTTCTCAGCTCTTTAAAAAGAAATATTCAGATCAGAAAGAAAACACAAGAAACATAAAAGTATTTAAAAGAAGAAGAAACATTCGCTGAAAGCAGTGCATATTCGGCATATGTATAACAAATATTCATACTTTCTCATCCATCTTCTCAGTGGCCACTTCATTCCTGCAAAGGATAGAAGAAGACAGCCAGGATAAAGACAGATATGTAACCTGAGAGAAACAAGAAATCTTGGTGGTGCTAAATATGTTCACCCTATAAATCACTTCACATGCCTTCTTCTCTGAATCCACAACCCTGTCAGTGCTTTCCAGCACTTCATCAATTTGTTGTGGAGAATTAAATGGAATGCTAACTTGGGAGGGTTCCTTTTTTCCATTGGCATCCTCTGGTGCCAGTAAATTATTAGCCTCCTAGGTTGTCACAGCAGAGAAGTCAACATATTGAACTTAGCTAGACAAACTGGGGACTAATTTGAAGTGTTCAGCTGAGCTTTTATTCCACATGGGGAATATTCATAGAGATTAATAAAATTCATGAGCCTGATGAAAAGAGGCAAAAACAACCCCTTGAGTGAAAAATGAAAGGGACAAAAGTGTTTTCTTCTTGACTCATTTCCTGATTCAGAATGGTTAACAACATACAGATTATTTTTCTCTGCTACAAATGACACTTGCTAACATGCAGGTCTAAGCTGACTGACAGTAATAATATATGCTCCAAGAAAAAAGATTTTAGATGTTCAGAGCTCATAATATGGTGAATTCACTGTTTTCACTCTCTTCCTCTGTGTACCTTTAGAAGCATAAATCCACTCTTCATAGAGTACATTAGCAACTTGATGCACAGGGACTTTACACCATGACACCAATTAAACTTAATGAAAGTACTAAGCTGAATTCCCACATGCCCTCAGCTGAAAATGTACTTCTAATGGTGTTTGGACTAATTTTCTTCTATGAGTTTTTCTGTAGAAGTTTTTTACCTTTTATGTTGTTAAACATTGCAGCACAGTTTGCATGTTTTGCAGTCACTATGTCCACATGTTCTAATAATGCACTTTTCCTCATCAGTTGAATTTCAGCAGAATTACTTTGCATGCTCTGATGGATAGGGCAGAAAGTGTTGATATACTGCATTGATCTCCTCTGCTGTCTCCACCTGCCAAATTGGATCTTGACTTTGTTCATTTGTGGAAGGTTCTATTAATTTACTTACTGCCTTCACTTTTTCTGGTTTTTGCATCTTGGTTTTTTGTGCCTTTTTTCCCCCTCCTTTCTACCTACTATCTTGATTTTCTTCTCAGCTGTGCAATCAACAGAGAGTATTTTCTCATTATATATTAATGACCTGCATGTTCCCAAAGCTTTTATCAGATCTTTTTACCTGAAGAAACATGTGGGGAAGCCATATCACAGGTCTTCAAAATAGAGCTGTAACTTTTTGTTTTATCAGTGACATATTCCCTGTTCATTTAATCATTACATAAGATTATATGCTATTCTGGGCAAATTCTGATTTCATGTAGGTATCATTATGTATAGGATAACTTCAGGAAATTTCTGTTTTTACAATGCAGATGCTGAGATTGCAGTTTGGCCCAATGCATTGAATAGAAATCGTAGAATCATTATGGTTGGAAGAGACCTCAAAGATCATCAAGTCCAACTGTATACCCAATGCCACCATGCCCGCTAAACCCACTAAACCATGTCTAAAAACATCACATCTAAATGTTCTTTGAGCACCTCCAGGGACGATGACTCCA
>NW_009615550.1:0-248 GCF_000690535.1 Cariama cristata
TCGTTTCGTTCTTTGAAAAAAAACAACAAGCCCTAAAAAACCTAATTTTTGCACCGAAAGTGTTCCAGGCGCTGTCTTACCCATGAACGCCTCATAGCGTAGCGAAATGCCTGCTCAGAGCAGGGTGGAAGCGGACTTTTACTTCTGAAAAAGCAGCACAAACTATCTGCAGGACTCCCCGACTGCTACAGCAATGAGAGAGGGGCCTGAGGGGAGGGGGGATTTTTTTTTTTTCCTTTTTTTTTTTT